>NC_052618.1:43425296-43725296 GCF_016545825.1 Eucalyptus grandis
TCTCTTTTCTAATTACGATACACAAATAACTTTATATAAAGAGTAGTCGTAGAACGCATATTCGTGATGCATAATCTCATTGAGCCAATATTACAATTAGATCAATGTTATTCCATATTAAGAATAATGGTTTCAAATCAGATGCACAAATCTTTTGTCTCCATTTATTGTGTTCTAAATTTTTAATTCTGTAGATCTTCGGATGGTTTTCACGGCTTGTATGCACATGGTGAACCATTATTTGTCAATACGGGGGCATCATGCGACAGAGCCGTCTTGCCCCTCGAGCCTGGGTGGGTCGTTGTCTTCTCGTCCTCCCTACATCGTGCAATGATGTTTCTTACTGCAGAAATGCACGTAAAGCTTTCATCTTTACCCGTCAATTCCGCATTTCGGCGAACTCATGAGTTCTTGATTTCTTTCACCCTAGGACTGTCCACCGTTTGTCTGCCTAAAATGTAACAGATCTTGAGTAAATTTACTTTTCAAGAATTTAAAACTATTTCTTTATATCGAAATGGTAAATAGATTGAAAGATGGATGAATTTGAGACCGAAATTGACGAAGAACATGAACTTCCGCTTATGATGAACATTATTTAATCGTTTCGTTTTTTTTTGGAGCATTTGTATCGATGTATTATTACAAAAACTTCTCAAAGTTAGAGATGCCTTCCCATCGATGATTTTGCTAAATTCTCCGCAAAGTGAGCTGCCATCAAGACGTTAATTGAACAATTGAAAATGTTTATTATCAAGCATTTTTAAATTAAAAGAGATTCAATTACATAACTTCTAGAATCTCTCAATTATGTTCTCTCCATAATGAATTATAACAGTTATGGACTATCTAAATGCTTTCGAGTGAGATTTTATTTTTCACTTGGTCTTAAGTTCTATTTTTGATTCATTATAAAATCACCACTCTTTTTCAACGTTTTCATTAATTCAATATGACAATAAGCATAAAAAATCTGCACTAACTTTATTTCATGTATTCCTTTCACAATAATCTTCAACAAATACATTTAGAGTCTGCAACATTCCTATTTCTTTTTGTTCTTTTGTTCTCAGAAATTGAAAATGAATAAAATTCATTTGATAAATTTGTCAGTTAATTTTCTATACTTCGAATAGAAAAGTGGTTAGGGAATAGATTTATAATAGAAACAAGAACTATAAAAAAATATCTTATTGTTTTTCGGGAACAATTTTTGCAAATAAGTCATTTTCTTTCTTTTCTTTTTTCCTTTCCTCACGCTGCCACTCACCGTCCGCCATCGCTCGCTGCCTGTCTCTACCCAACAACCAGCTAGAGGAGGAAGAAGAGGAGAGGAAAAAAAAAAAACAAAGAGAAAAAATCTCTAAAAATTATTAAAAATTAAAAGAAATTCTATGGCACAAAAAAACTTGTGGGTTGTACTAAACAAATTCTTGCTTTTTTATTATTATGAAAATAAAAAATTTATGCAGTTACCAAACACGTTATTTTATTCCAAAACTACTTCGGGAATAAAAATAGAAAATAATTATTTCTAAAAAAATTTCTGATATTACCAAACGCACCTTTCAACTTTGGTGGATATGTTCCTTAATGAAGTCAATATTCTCGGATATTATTAAAGTTATCTATTGCACAATGCGCTGCCTCTCGTCTAGTAAATCGTATAGAAAAAATAGATATGAAATGAGTATCACTATAGAAAAGTCAGAAGTTCTTTATACATATAATATATAAAGTCGTTGCGCAATCTCTCGTTTCATTCGCAAAGCCAAGGAAAATCCCCATTAACCTTACATACTCAAGTAGTGCCCTTATTGAGACAAATGATAAAGCAAAGACATCTATGTTTTATGTAAAAGTCCACGAAATGTTCTATCAGGTTCATGTGGAACAAATGTCTGAAACATTGGTACATACATCCATATTGATATATTATTAAAAACTCTTAAAAAGGTTTGCCCGAAAACTCAACACTTAAAATTGTCAATAGTTAAAGACGCCTCATCTTTATTATTTTTGCCAAATCCTCGACAAAGCGAGCTGCTATCAGACGTCGTTTTCTATCAAGTATTGTCAATCAAAGGAGAATCGATTGGGTAATTCATATCGTCTCTTAATTATTTCTCTCCATATGGACTTCAAAACTCCATTGAGAGTGTATTTCAGAAGAGTAAATGCCGTCACTATGTTATGCTGTGGAGTGTCGCTCTTTCACTGTGCTTTAAGGTCTATTTCTATTAATTACAAAATAACAAATCATTTTCTACGTTTTGATTGATTCGGGACGACAATATGCATTAAAAGGTCTGCACTAACATTGTTTCAAGCTCTCATCGCAGGATTATATTGAATAAGTGCATTTAAAACATCTGGCCGTGGTTAAAACTTATATAAAAATGTTGAAATATAATATTTTGAAATATCAGGAGAATCCTTAGATTTATATCGTTATCTAGCATGATGCGTGGATCGTAAAGATGTCACGAGAAAATCACTTTAATAAAAGGTCATAGATTAAAAGCCTTTATAAAGCCGATAAGTAAATTCAATCGATTTCGCACCAAATACTAAAGAGATGTAATAGGTTGGGGAATCTGTTCACATTTGATATGCATTCACATGATGATAGATAGATATCATGTTCCGATGCTTCGATTCGGTAAATTGTAGGACTTGTCATCATCGTCCGTGGTGAACCACTGCATTGCTACCGGTGGAGGTATCAAAAATGGGTTTAAAATCCATATTTTGACTCATATTTAATGGCGTGAGTCAAATGGGTTACCTTAAATTTTAAAAAACAAGCTTAAGTAGGTTATAAATGGGTTACTTAACAATTTAATTGGTCTTAAATGTGTATTAAATAGGTTACGTAACAAGCTTAAATGAATCATAAACAGTCAATTTTTTTAAATTTTTTTATGACTTTTATAATTTTATAATTTTATAATTTTATAATTTTTATATTTTATTTTCCTTTTAAAAAAATATTTCTTAGTTGGTGGCTATCATGAAGACAATTGGCAAAGGGCCACATATGAGGGACAAGCTCGTTGACCTTTTGGCACCGGCGAGGGTCAAGCCTTGTCAATTTGGCGAGACTTGAGCTAGCTAGAGGTCAGCGAGCACTAGCTAGCGAGCTCGAGCTTGTAATCCGACCTCTAGCGAGGCTTGAGCTTGCCAGCATTGAGTAAGAGTTTAGCCTTGCTAGATCTGGAGAGGTGGAGCCTCGCCGAGGCGGGCTCAGCTGGGCTAGATCCAACTTTGGTTGATTTTAAATTTTGAATATCTATATTGATGTACTATCACAAAATCTTCTCACAGGATTGCCTGGAAACTTGAGACTTAAAACTATAGATAGTTAGAGATGTCTCAAAAAAAGTGAGCCGCCAACTACTTGGACAATTGAATATGTTTATTATTGATTTTTTTTTTTTAATCAAAGAGAATCAATTACATAATTTCTACCGTCTCTTAATTATTTTCGTCCCTAATGAACTATAATAATTATAGACTATATAAATGCTATTGAGTGTGATTTTATTTTTCACTTTGTTTTAAGTTTTATTTTGATTTATTATAAAGTCACCACTCATTTTCTATGTTTTCATCAATTCAATACGACAATATGAATTAAAAATCTGCACTACTTTGTTTCACGTGATTCTTTACACAATGGTCTTCGACATTCCACATATCCAACTTTGGTTGGTACGTTCCTTGATAATGTCATCGTATGATATTCTCAAACATTATTAAAGTTATCTAACGTGCAATGGTTAAATAGTTAAATGGCTAAACCAGCTGCCTTCATTTCCCCTGTAAAGCGTCTAGGTTGTTTCACCTAGCGGCTTCATCGTTAGGATCAGGCCCGGGGATTTTGGTTTAACCATTTAACCCCGCCGGTTTGTCATTACCTCATTTTACGTTTGGGGTTGACTCCGATAAACGGGACAGTTTAAGGACTTGTCTAGGTCCTACGTTCCCTGATAATGTCATAGTATGATATTCTCAAACATTATTAAAGTTATCTAACGTGCAATGCTCGTCGTCTAGTAAATCGTACAAAAGAAATGCAACAGGAATATTGCTTTAGTAAAAGTCTGAAATTCTTTAGACGAATGGCTTCTCAAAAAGCCATGTTGGCAATCTCGCATTTCATTCGCAAAGCTGAGGAAAATCTATCCCCATTAACCTCACATAATTCTACAGTTCCTATTATTGAGACAAATTGACGAGGCAAACATATTTATGTTTGGTGTAAATTCCAAAAAAATGTTAGATCAAGTTCATGTTGGACAAATGCCTGAAACATTGGGAGAGATGTAAGAATTACTGGTCGACCTAGAGGACCCCCGAGAAGTATAGATACTTCAATATTTTGACTACAATCTACATTAGACTTGGGAATCTATAATATGTATTGTCTGAAGGGGCCATGAGAACCACAACACCCGATTTTAATAATAATTAAGTATGCACATAAACGATGTCCATAACTTGTAATTTATCAATCGAAGAAAAGGTAGAAAGAGATTTCTTCCATCTTGGAGGAAAGTATAGCCTTATCCAATGTTCAGCCTAACATTTTATCTTATCTTACTATAAGTGGTCTTTCAACGTGTGTAAAGGAGATGAAATCAGTCCCAATTACAAAAATTTGGGATTCGAATGTTCCTGACTCTTGGCCGACATAATTTATGATCATGTCAACGAGTGGCCAGATTTTTGTTTATCATTTAATCTGATATCGCATCATTTGCAGCACAATTATGTAATGCGGCGAAAAAAAATATCTAAGTCGTATTGTGACAATTTTACATTACATATGAGAAGTCAAATCAACTCTGAAAAGCTAATCAGTGTATATGGCGCCTGGAAATGGAGTCCTGAAATTTCAATGTCTTGAGGGACATCAACAAGCTGCCTCTTTGCGTTGCTGGTTGTCCCATCCCTCGGTATCTCGAAGTTGATCCCGTAATTGGAACTCGAACCGGGTTCTTGGAGGAGATCGTTTTCGCGCCATGCATGTTGACCGTGATCATCGATGGCCGCCGACATTTGCCTCAAATAAGCTTTGCTTAGCATGCCTCTTATCCCGCTGGGCCCTGATGGCCTAACATGGTACCTAGACCTGATTTTGGTACTGTAGTTCCCTTCTTTGAGTAGATTCGAATTTGAGATTTGCAGTGCTTATAGCATAGGTTTGAGCAGCTTTCCTCCATTCAGAAGTTACCAGATCTCTGGCCTTGACTGTCTTTAAGCATTGAACAGGGCCGTCCACCTATTTCAATGGCCTAGAAGACAGCCACTTCCGCGCCTTGCTCTGCACACCCTGGTTAGTGAAAGTTTTCAGGTTTCAGTTGTCCATCAGCACTTGGCCCCAGCAAAAGAAGCCTAAGTGGAGATATTGCTCAATTTATTTGGTCACACTGCCCACATACTCTGTTGATGTTATAATTCTAAATGATGGATATGCATTGCCGGCACAAAGCTATTTGATTCCGGCATTCTACTAGGAATGTCCTCGACCAAGGATGTCCCCCGACCGGTGGTCTGAATTTGAGATGCCATCGTCTTTGGTGGGAACGATGCATATATGACTTGTTGCAGCCTAATCCGTTGCCTGTTGCTACCAAGTAAACCCTCGACTACATTCCGTCGAGCGATGCCAACTTTGGTTGTGCTTTGTGGACTCCTGAAGGGCAATCTTGCGAAGGGGACTCCTTAGGTTAGGCTATCCTCGGTGGGAGTTCGCATGACAATCACACCCATCTGGAATTTGTCCTCTATGCCACGACTTCCATCGAACTGCACATTAGGCCCAATCTGCACGATACTTTCTTCTCTAGGGGTGAAGTCATACGATGCCATTGCCATGCGCTCGTGCATGAGGAAAATCCCTTAAAAGTAAGCCGCGCGCTTATCAGTTGCTTGAGAAAGAAGCCTAATGCCATCTGCACAGGATCGACAGTCCTGCATCTTCTTGGAGTAGCCCCCCAGAGATGATGATTCAAGATCAGATCAGCCTCAATGCGGGCTATGGGATCGACTGCTAGTCATTGTTCTACAATGATATGTGATATGCTAGCTCCTTTAATCGATATATGTCGAACAAATCTGCTTGAAGAGCCTGATCGAAGAGATCCTTGTCTACTTTCATTGTCTCCTTTTTCTAGAAATCTCATCCAACCAAATCCGCTCATTATTGTTTTACAAACGTACTAGCACGGAATAGAGTTCCTTGCTACTACATTGAACGGATTGGTAACTATCACATACCACGCCGGTAACTTGTTCATCTAGTTGCGTATTAGTAACTTTCAATAGGTTAAAACAAATATCAAAGTTTCTTTATTCCTCAAATTTACCAACCATTTTAATAATCTACCAACATTTACTTTTGTGACTTACCAACCATTTGAAATTACTAAATCTTAATTTGATTGAGATACCAACATTCATTTATCAACATTGTTTTAGAAACTGATTTCTTTGTGATTTACCTATGATTACCAATGCTTTGAAGCACCAACTTCATTTAAAAATTTCCCGCCTTAGTTTCACCGACATATCACCATTCATCACATTAACAGAGTGCACCACAGCAATGGGTACAAGCCGAGCCAGGCCGGCAGCCCCCTCGTCCCGGACGCCCTAGCTTATGATGATCTAGGGAATGTCCACTTCCCTGGCCGTGCACTATCGCCACGGCATAGTCCCCATAGGCCTCATGCCCAGAGAAGTACGCGCTAGAGTTTCCCCTTGAGCCTGTTCGGGAGAGAATGAGTACTTTAGCGTGTCCCTGCCAGATTCAAGCCCAAAGGTCCTTGTCTAATCGGACATAGCATTGTAAAAGCCGTAGCAATACGCGAGCTGGTCGGTGTTACGCTCGATGGTGCTGCCCAGGAACTGAACTGCCTTGCTTCTGGTGTTCATCCAGGCCGGGACACCCTGCGGTAGGTCGCCACCCAGCCTCCTTAGGGCATCCCTGGGTGGGAACAGCCCCCCGGCCTCCATGGCATTGTCCAGTATCTCGAAAGTCAGGCTGCCTCCCATGAGCCAGAACAGTTTCCAGTAGTTGCCCACCGCCCTCGTCTTGGGCTCCATAGCTGGGAGTCTCGCCGCCGCAGAGCCTGCGCCAGAGGCACGAATCATGCTGGGAACTTCGGGAGCCGTCGCCACAACCTGCTCCCTCGAGATGTACACCGTCTGATGAATTTTCCTATTGCACGAATGCACGTAAAAACTACTTTTCCCGTCATTCCATGCCTGGGTGGGTGGATTCAGCTCTCTTTTTCGGACCAAGCAAGTCCGATTCAGGCAAAAGATTTTAGAAGAAAATGATCAACAGAACCGAAAAAGAAATCTTGAATTCTTGCACTCTAAAGCTTTCTACATGTACTAGGCCTGTCCGCTGTTTTCCTGTCCGAAATGTATCAAGTCATGGGTAAATTTTACTTTTCAAGAACCTACCTACGCTGAAAATGATTTGATTGCTTCGCATTTAATATTGTGCGTCTATATCTGTCTATTGTTACATACGCTTTTCAAAGAATTACCTAGAAACTTCAAGACTTAAGTAGTAGATGCTTAGAGATTATTTCTCCCTAGTCCTTATTAGTTTTGCTGAATTCTCAAACAAAAATAGCTGCTGCCTAGACGCCACCTCAACAATTTGGCGTGTTTTCCATTTCAGTATTATTAATTGATGGAAAAATCAATTATGTAAAATTCTACCATCTCTAGATCATTTCTCTCCATAACCCAGTTTAATATTTATGGAGTTTCTAAATGTTATTGAATGCCTAGTTTAGAAAAATTGAATGTAATCATAAATTATATAGATGATAAGTTTTTGAAGAATCAAGTCGATAATTTTACACGATTTAACAAGTTTCATATGAATAATTTTGAGTAAAATCCATTGCATAAATTTACATATTTCTATATATCATTGAGTTTATTGAGACAAATATATCTATGTGGACAGTAAAATCCATGAAATGATTTTTTAATTCTAATTTCAGAGTGAACCCCTTAAAAAAAAACCAAAAAAAAAAGAAAGAAAGAAGAAGAAAAAGGACCCGAATATTTTAATTAAAAATTGAGATTTTCTCATCAGTCTAGTAAAATCCAGCATTCAAACCCGCAAAATGAGAAGGAACCCGAAACTCCTGCGCTCGTTCTCCTGAATCCTCCTGCGCCGTGCTTCCGCCGCCCGCCGCCGACTCCCGCCGGTCTCCGCCGCCGCACCCGCCGGTCCCTCCGTCCGTCCATAACCTGAAGGTGACTCTTTCTCCTCCTCAGCCCCTCTCGTGAAATCTCTTCCTCTGCAATTTCGTCGTCGCCGGCGTCTCTCCGTCGCCACCTCGCCGGACGCGCGAATCCCTAATTCGCGGCGGGCGGCTGTCTCCGGCGCTTCTCTGTGGCGGAACCTCGCCGACTGCTCATGCGCTAGGAACCTCTGCGGCAGGAAATTCGAGAGATGGACGTGATATCCCAGCTGCAGGAGCAAGTCAACACGGTCGCGTCGGTCGCCTTCAACACCTTCGGCTCGCTGCAGAGGGACGCGCCCTCCGTGCGGCTCTCCGCGAGTTACCCCGAACCGCCCCCGACCGCCGCGGAGGACGCGTCCAGCTTCGCCGAGCAGCCCAAGCTGATGAGTGCTGCTCTTGTCAAAGCCGCCAAGCAGGTTCGTGCCTCTCTTGCTTTTGCAAGTTATTAGCGAGCTTGCTTACGCCTGCTTGATGCAATTGGAAGAATTTATTTGGCTAGGGCTTTATGAAGATTGATTACTTGATTTGTTGTGGCAAGAAAAGAAATTTACTTGTGTATGAGAATTGTATGTATGGCTAGAAGTCTAGGTTATGTCCAAAGTTTTGGCGGAAACGTCTTCTTACTTCGATTGGCTTTTGTGCGCATTTAGTCTCGGTTTGGGGACTCTGTGCTCGTTCTTGCAGAGGACGTGAGCAGATTTCATTCATAAATGTATACTATGGAAGTTCTCATCGGTAGATCATGGATGTGACGGGTAGTTCTGGAGATGTAATGCGAGTTGGGCATTTGGTTCATTTTTGTGTATGCCTCCATGTGTGTTAGTTATTCCTATGGAAGAAAACGGGACCTTCTCCATTTTTTTCTTGTGGATTCTGTTGGTGGATATATCTGCCACGAGTATCTCAGTGTGCATATGTACATAGAATGTGCTGTGATTTGGTTTACACGAGTTGAATAATCTTTTGACTCATGTGTGAAATTGTTATGCACATTTGAAAGGGCCACCACTCTTGTGTAATCATGACTATTGTTTCTTTCAAATGTGTTTCTGCATCTTAGAGTCCGTAGAATGGTTTGAGATTGTAACTCCATCAGCATTCTTGATCTTGAGTAAGGTGGATTGTTGGTTTCTGATTTCTATCTCATTGGTTTCTGATTTCTATCTCATTCACTTTTGTTTTACTTCATGCTTGAAGTAAAATGATGGTCAGTGTGACATCCTAAAGACTCTGCGACTCTGCGGCATCAGTATATTCTCGCGGGTGAAAGCAATTAGCCTCCATTTTAGAGATGAAGCATTATGCTTCAAGTTATAAAATTCGGTCTCTTTTCCACCGTTTGCTTTGGCAATCTGGATAAAGTTCTATCGGAACTTTTTTTCTTCTTTGATGCCTTAGTAGCGGGACTTCCACTGCCAGAGGGAGGTGAAGGAGCTCAACTCAAAAGGATTGCAGACCTCCAGGTTAAGAGGATCCATGGTTTTTGGCGTCTTTAGTTCATTATTTCTGTTGTTTAAGGCTGTTTCTTATTCATCCCAAATTACCTTTGCACAGGCTGAGAATGATGCTGTAGGACAAGAGCTTCAGAAGCAACTTGAAGCTGTCGGTAATTGCCCTATCGATGAGGGTGTGAGGGCATTTGTCTTGTTCACTTATGTATGTCAATTTTTGGTCGAAAGTGATATCTTCTATGATTTTTGGCATTGGCAGAGAAGGAATTGAAGCTGGTCCAGGAGCTATTCAGCCAGGCAACAGATAACTGCTTCAATTTGAAGAAACCAGAATAAAAATTGAAGACGCTTCTCTTCTTTACCTTTTTCATAAAATTTATGCAGTAGAGATGATGACTGAGAGAAATAGGCATTCTACCGTTCGAATAGTGCAAAGAGACCTGAGATGTCGCAGCTCTGTGTGGGTGAGTTTTGAAGTCCTTGCCGAGTAAAAGTTTCTCAGTGCACAAAAAGCATCAATATGGGCATCAAGTCAACCAAACAATCACTCAAATGAAGTAGTTCTGGTGAAGTAAGAAGTCTAGTCTTGAATCTTTAATTGCAAAAACAAACTGTAATGTTACATTAGCGATGGAAAGTTCTCTGTTTTGTTGTTCACCTTCCTTCCCTCTGAAGTTTTCAAAGATTGCTTTCTTACTTTTTGGTCCTTCTGAGGAAGGTCTTGGTATCGGATGGAGCATGGGCTTGTTTGCCCTTGCAGTGTAGATCAAGAATCAAGAAGGCAACTTTTATAGTTGTGAAGTTCGAGAAATCAGAGTTTCCCATGTTTGAACGAGAGAGGAGAACAGGGCGGGCTTCGGCTTTGAACACTAGACCCCTAGTGGGCGTGCGTCGGGTTATGGCTAGCTTACCCTCTTTAGGGTGCTCTTCTTGCAGGCTTCGTGGACCCAAATAAAAGGCCCAACCATTAGTTTAGAACTCTCCAGAGTGGACGTAGGGTGCGTTTGGGAAGCATTTTGGGGAAAGTCTTTGGGAAAATGCAAACTGTATTTAGTAAATTGTAGTTTGAAAGTTCTTTGTGAAGTACTTTGAGCAAAATGATATTTGGGGAATTATATTTACAAAGGACTTTGTGATAAAAAATTATCAAAAGAAAAATAAATAAAAATTAACCTAAGCGGCAAGGGTTGGGAGACCCCAATGAGGGCTACCGGATGTCGGGTGACCCTCGGCCAGGGCCGAGCGCCGGGCGATCCCGCCGCGACCCAAATCTGGGTGGTGAGGTTGCTAGATCGTCGAGCGACCCCGCAGGGCTGCCGGACGTTGGGCGACCCGCCGCGACCTAGATTCGGGGCGGAGAGGGGCTGTCGGACGTCGGGCAACCCGCCGCGACCCGATTCGGGGGTGGTGAGGTCGTGGAGGACCTCGCCGCCTCCGGCTGGTCGTAGTGGGGTCATGCGACCTCCGCCCCGGATCCGGTCGGCGAGGTTGTGGGAGGTCGCGCACCCAAACCTTGCCGCGACCCGAGATAGGGTGGTGATTGCACCACTCCCGGCGACAGTCACTTGGGCCACCATACCGAGTCATCGGCGGCCGCTCACGGCCCGAGCAAGCTGTCAACAAACCTCAACCGAGAAGAAGATGACCATTACAATGACGGGGCAAAATCGGAAAATCAAGAATAAGTGAGGATGGTTTTGGAAGAAAATTAAAAAAATGAAAAAATGAAAAAGAAATGCAGATTTGTATCAAAAAAAGTTTGAAAGCCCAAGGCACCTCACACCTACTTTGGGCTTTCAACCTTGAGAAGCCAACTTTGGGCTAATGGGAATTTGAAAGTTGTTCCCAAATACCCCAACTTTGGTCTAAGTATCTTGGCCCAAAGCCCTTTGCAAAGCTAATTCCAAACGCACCGTAAACAACCAAGAGAATAGTATATCCTCTTCTCCAAAAGGGACCATGAGAATGCTCGGCTTTTTGGTTGAACCGCCCACATTGTTGGTGTTGTTAGGGTCCCGTTGACGGACATACATTCTTCGCCTCTCTCGGGTCACGTGAGCAAAGGGTCGAAACTGAGGTTGCCGTGTCTTTGGTGGGTACTTGGCATCGATGGCTTGTTATGGCCTAATTTGTTGCCTTCTCATACCGACTAAACTCTCCACTACATTTTGGGGGATGGTGCTAAATTGGATGTACTTTTGGGCTAGTGAGAGGAAATCTTCCTCGAAAGTTTAGTCTTACACCTAACATTGGATTTTTCAATCTCATTAAATATTTATGGACAGTCAGGTTGTTGCCTTTATCTCTTGGTCAAATCAGCCACCGATACTCCGGGATCGCCTTAGGAGAAGTATGTCTGAACTGGACTTGCATGTCCCACCAATCTCAAACGGAACTCGTGGCAACAGGCGAGGTACCACTTTGAGGAAACCGCATCAACATATAGGACCCCTTATCAATTGATGTTGGACAATATTTGAGTGGCATGTGGAAATATGCAATTAGGGAGGCATGTAGGGGCCCATAAAAATTTGAACTTGGAACTTCCTATTCGGATAGTCAAATCCAAAACTTAAGCTATTTGGTGGAGAAAACCACAAGAATATATATAGCACATGAGACCAATTATCAGTAATGTGTGACAATATTTCAACAGCTATGATTTCACATTCACGAGTGAACATAGTGAATTAAGGCACTTTATACTTTCTAGGGACAGTCGATGTGATTAGGGAATGATTTCCTAGACAAAAGCCTTTAGTATAGGTCCATGCAAATATTTCTATTGTCCTAGTAAGATATTCTTTGTCCGAGAGGATTGGGTACTCTCGGTTCATTTTCATCGAGTTATTCTTCATGGTCTTGTCAATTTCTAGTCTCCTTGGACGCTAGGTGTAGTTCCCCACTTTTTTGCCATCATTCACATTGACCTCTCTAGGAACCACTTTTGATTGTTTCCTTCTCCTAACATTAGCATCAAAGGCCTCGATTATTCATCCAATTCTTTATAAGACTTTATCCTGAATTTCCAAAAGGTCCGAGTGAATCGATCGAAAGGATATTCCCGCACACTTTCATTAGGGAGACTAAGACGGTGGGCTTTCGTCGCTGGACCATCCCTTTCCTAGCCGGGAGGCTTTTGCTGGGTTAGAACCCAACTTTTGTGATTATTGGAGTAGCTGGCTTCACAATGGTGAAGCCCAAACATGCTTCCAGTACTTCGGCAAGACATTCTATTCTCCAACCATGATCGCCATAAAAAATGTAAGGTGGACTTTCGCAAGATTGTGATCACCAGAAACTCAATGATTTCAATTAGTAATAAAAGTCCAAGCGAGGGTGATCGATGACCAATTAAAATGTTAAAATTGAGGTTGAATCCAAAGTAAATGAATTCTAACGTGCCATGAAGTCTCGAGAACTCTGAAAAAATGTGAATTACTAATGAAGTACAAACTGTAGATTGGAAACAAGGAAATTGTATTGTAATTTTGTTGAACCAGAATGGATGGCTTACATTCCTTGAGGCCATACTTACTCGATCACTAAAACTAAACATATACCATTAATGGCATTCGCTAGGATGCGTGGAGAAAGTAAAAAAAACTAACAAAACACAACAGGAATGCTTCTATAAACAACGACAAATATCGAAACTAGGAAGCCTAATATAAATGAAATTCAAATCCCAATTCAGGTTAATCTGATCTACTCTAAATAACCTCCTCATCTTCATATCTTCACAATTAATCAAATGTGCTATTGGGATTTTGTGGTGCCTCCCGTTGATTCTTCTTTTGTCTTTTAAATGGACAATTGCGTTATACATTCTAATCTTCCTCCACAAGAATCATTAAACATCTTCACTTGCACGCTGCTCTAGGTGATTTGCAACTGCTCTTGATTTCTTAGCTATGGTTACTCACCAGTAGATAAATCCTCCTTAGGTCAGTCTTTAACTTCTATGCATGTTTCCAATCAATTGATAGTCACCTAGTATCATGCAATTGGCTCAAATACTATCAATTAGAAACTCGTGATCGATGAATTCATTAGAAGTTTCATCAATAGGCTTTGTGGGTTAAATGTATTATCATGGCCTGATTTGAACTTAATTTGGACTGTTAACTTCTTCACGTTTGGGCCTAAAGTTTAGCTCCGATTTCAACATGGGGTCAACGGAATAAAAAAGGAAAAGAAAATTAAATGCAACGTCTTTCCATGCCATCGAGAATGAAGAAAGAAAGATTGACCTCTAGGCTGTAGCAATCGACAAGTGGGAAATGACCATTCCAGGGTGGAGGTGGCGGTTGGGTTGGGGGGATTGAGATACTTGATGAAATATGTCCACGTCTAATGCTGCACACTGTTCCTCAAGTAAATCAACTTTTCCATCGCAAATTTCATGCTATTAAAGCCGTGATTTTGGAAAAACCTCAAATAGCGATATAAAGTGCCTTCTTTTTACTCAAAAGAGAATTTGAAATATAACCCGTCTCAAATAAACATCCAAAATAATCATTTGGTCTCAAAAAGGATCTAGCTCGTCGACCAGTTAACAAATGCATCTCCCAAATGTTTGGTTAGGGATATTTTCATCCAAAAATATTCTTTTCATTTTCCTTTACCCCGTTCATCTTCTTCTTGATCCCACCTATGTTGTCCCTGCTCATCATCATCTTCGTCAATGTTGAAGACAGGCATTGCCCGGATCAAGAACAGCTGGAACTCGTTGGCCACGGCAAGGGCCGGCGAGGCCCCCCTTGCTAGATCGGCAGCGAGCGAGGGCTTGCAGGCCGACCCTCTGGCAAGGGTGGCCTTGCCTGTGGCTAGCGAGGACCATCACGGCCGGCGGGGTTTCTAGAGGTTTGATGCTCGCGACTCCACGTCGCGAACGGAGAATTCCCTCGAAAGTTCGTTCCTTTTTCCTTGAATGTATCTGTACGTATCTGTAGTGCGTCCTTTGTTGACGACTTGTCACTTACATGTCTCTGTTGGGTCCTTACTGAATGAGATGGTTAGCTCGATTTCTTATGCCGCGGAGCTTTCTGCTCGTGACGTTGATTGTTCGGTGGGGTCGGGGTGGTGGGGGTGGGCGTATAGCAATTCCCGAGAAATCAGAATTTCCTGTAGTTCGAGGCATGATTTGTGATCAAGGCGGGAGGTGCTCTGTTTGGTGAAAGATGAGTTAAGCTGAAGCTGCTACTTTTCGCCAAGCCGTATGGCTATCTCGTCCGCGCGATAGGATGTCCCCCTCTCGCAGCTTTCATTCCACTCATTGCTTTCTGAGGGCCAGCGAGGGCCTGCAAGCCCTCGCCTGCTGTCGATCTGATAGGGGTGGCCTCGCTGGTCGCTGGTACCCAAATTCGGTGTTCTTGATTTGGGCAATGCCTATCTTCAAGATCGACAATAAAGATGATGAATAGGGACAGGCATGGGTGGAATCAAGAAGAAGATGAACAGAGGAAAAGGAAACGAAAAAATAATAATTTTCGGAGGAAAGTACCTCTGACCACACCATTGGAATATGCATCGAAGATGCATCTGTTCACCAGTTAGCGAGTCAAGCCTTCCTTGAGACTAAATGACTACTTTGGTTCCTTATTTAAGAGAGATTCAAAGAGAGATTCAACTTCATGTCCTTTTTTGAGATTATGAGGGCACTTTAGGTTCCTATTTGAGATTTTCTCTATGATTTTTGTTGGCTTGTTTTGCTTGCCTTTGTACGATGGTCACATGCAATTAGGCATCTTGGCTAGTTGGGTAGAACCACCATAGGGTACTTGGGTTGACAATGCTCAAGTCGAAATGTAGTCAGTAGTCCTCATTATAAAAATTGCTATGGACAATGCTTGACTCTAAAAGGAGCAAGTGTCACTCTTTATAAAAATTGCCGACCAATTGCTTGCCATTTAGATGTGCTTGGTTTCCATGTATTCTCAGCAACTATATGCGCCGTGATTTTTGTCATTTATGTCTAATGCTATATACTATTTCTCAAGTAAATCAACTTCTCCATTGCAAGTTTTGTGCTGTTATTGGCTTGTTATGCTAGTCTTTGTCCGATGGTCATATGCAATTAGGCATCCGGGCTAGTTGGGCAAAACCACCATAAGGTACTTGGATTGATGATGCTCAGGTCGAAAAGTAATCATTAGTGCTCATTATAAAAATTGCTATGGACAATGCTCGACTCTAAAAGGAGCAAGTGTCGCTCATTATAAAAATTACCGACCAGTTGCTTGCCATTTAGATGTGTTTGGTTTCACTATATTATCACGCAACTATATACATTGTGATTTTTTTGTCATTTACGTCTAATGTTATACACTATTTCTCAAGTAAATCAACTTCTCCATTGCAAGTTTCATAAAGCTGTGATTTTTGTTGGCTTGTTATGCTTGTCTTTGTTTATAACTTACTATAGATAGTTTTACTTTTATTTTATTTTTTTGGTATGTCATTGAGTTTGTGAGACTTAATTTCAATATCAATGGAACGATCTTGCTGCTTGTCAAATTTTTTTGTCATTTTCATTTTTTGGATTTTGCTTTTACTTGATGATGTTGCTGGAATGTCTGTGGTTGTAGCTAAGGTGCTAGTGTGGCTAGTGATGTCTAGTAGTAGTGGGTCTATTATGATGGTTCGGTTCAAGGCTTATGCTGTTTCTAGTGCAAGTGTGCAGTGTGCACATCTTGCACCAGGTGGTGCTTGTGCAAGGCTCGACTTGCATCAACACCTTATGCAGCATACCCACAATTAGTACAGTGGCTGGTGGTTGGGGTGCTAGTGTGGTGGCTAATGGTGGTAGCTGGTGATGCCTTGTGATGATGGGTTTGTGGTGGGAATTCGGTTGGCAGCTCGTGCCGCACTTGGTGCAAATGTGTAGTGTGCACATCTTGTATCAAGTGGTGCTGGTACAAGCTGTACCTTGTGTAGCAAACCCACAACCAGCACATTAATTGGTGGCTGGGGTGCTAGTGTGGTAGCCAGTGGTGGTGGTGGGTGATGGCTGGTGGTGCTGGTGGCCAGTGATGCTTGATGGTAGTGGGTCTATAGTAGGGGTTGGGAGCTCGTGCAACACTTGGTGCAAGTGTGCAGTGTGCATATCTTATACCAGGTGGTATTGGTGCCAAGCGGGTGCGAGACTTAGCTTATAAACACCTTCTGCAATAGTACACCACTAGCACAAAAGAGTGGCTAGTCATGGCTCGAGGTGGTGGATTGGGTACTTGGTGTGGTTGGTGGTGGTGGCTGGTGGTCGGTGGTGACCGATGATGGTGGTTGGTGTAATTTTTAGGGGAAACCTACAAAAATGACACTTAACCGATAACATTCTAAAAATTTAATATTTAAGTGTTCACTTTTAACCATGAGTGATACTTAAGTTATCACTTTAATAATAACTTGACAATTAAGTGATCTTTTTTTCATCACAATTAGTACTTAAGTGATCACTAAATACAACTTATGACACTCGAGTAATCACTCGTGTTTGTCCTATGTATATGTTGGTTTGTAGCAAACCAGAGAAGCTGCTAATTTATATTTAGTTCAACTTATATCAACTTCATTCAATTCAGTGTTTGCTGTTGGTTTACGTATATATTCAGTTCAAGTAAAGAAGCTACCACAACACATTAAATCAATACACATCCATCATTGTTCGTTTATATTCAAGAACAAGTAAAAATATAGTATGAGCAGCATTTCATTCACTCATTCTCTTTGTTGACCTCTCCACAAGCACAAGAAGTAACCCATGATATATATGATAGCACAAAGAATAACAAAGCTACAACGATCTTGTGGACAACACAAACTTCTTCTCATCTTCCAAAAAAATGCCTACATTTGATCCAAAATTATTGTATTTGTCCACTGATTTTCAACTATGGTAGTCGAAGAAACTTCTCATCTTTCAGTGCCTAACATTTCATCATAAAATAGGATAGATAACAAAATAATACCACAATAAAGGCTTGATAACATTTCCGTTCAATTGTCATTCTTGAAACTTCATTCTACAAATGTTTAGCCGAAGATGCTTGAGCTTGTATTGAATTAACATCGTCCAAGTTGTCCATGAGCGTAGATGGAGGTTGATGTCATCCATCAAGTAGATTCGATATCACCTCTGTGGCTCGATGAGAGAATTTCACATCGACCCATTTGAAGTATTTACACTTCGACCATTCTCTATATCGGGCACATTCATAAAATCTTCTCCTCGGATTCATTCGAGTCCATGATGTTCTTTTTGGACTCGGTAACCCACAAAAACAAAAACGCTTGCCTTCGCCTTCGCTTCAGTGAGAGGAATTTGAAGCACTGCTAAAAATCCTACTCTCTTTTTCAAGATGCAATGGTGAAATTTTAGGCAAATCGAAATTAAGATTCGGGATTAGGGTTTGAACACTTCAATAGGGATTTTGGCTTTTTTTATTTTTTAGATTTGGGGCAATTTGGGAGATGATGTTGTTTTGATCGATTTAGGGCTTTTATTTCCGGGGGACGGTCCCGTCCTTCATCTGGTGAGGGTACACACAGTTTAATGATGTACATTCCCATATGGACATATGGTCTCCTAGGCTGGATCTCATTACATGTTTTCACTATAATCAGACAAACTTCTCTATCAAGATGGTCTGTAACTAAATAAGATATGAAGAGGAAGTTGCATTTTCTTTCTCATTCTTCACTGCATACATGCTATCGTGAGGCATGAGAAAATTAAAGGTTTAGAGCAGTAAAAAAGAAGGAACAATAATCTGCAGCCAAGAAAGGAATACTAGATTTTCATGACTATTTGTCGCGACCAATTTTTTTTCCGGGGTGTGAACCACCTAGGGTTTGGCTAATAGATTGCTAAGCCTAGACTTAACTCGGGCTCTCCCAAACCCATATCAATTCGCGACTTAGATTTAAATTATTAACATGCAGATATATTTTATTTAGGAGTTGCCACTAATCTATTTTTTGGTGGGTCGATTAGAAACCCAAATAAAGTAACGGGATTTACTTTACTCATACGAACCAAAGATTTGGGTACGGGGATTTGATTACGCTAGATTTCTCTAACGCCCTTTCGGTACCATTTATTTTATTTTATTTTATTTTTAAAAAAAGGTTTTGCAGGCAGCTTGAATTGATTTTAAACTATTTTCCTAACATGTGAGTATATAATGCAGGTGCGCAAATCATCAATTTAACACCCAAGAAAGCAATTAAAAAATGCAGGACTTACTTCAAAATAACGAAAGCATCTATAGCGTTAAATTAAAACCCACATCAACAACCCTAGATATGATTTCTAATTAATACGCAATTTCTTTTTTTTTTTTTGTTTTCATTTTTTAATGAGACTATAATCCATATACAATGCAATGCTTTTAATCTAATATGAAATGATATAACATGGCAACATGTCCTAAACTATATGAATAAAATTTTTGTGATCTCTTAATCAACATGCAATTATTAAATATGCAATGACTTAATTCTAATGAGGTGTGATGCAATGCAATGACATACAAGATTATTTTAACTAAAATGACATGCGACATACAATTTAATATACGAGCTATATGTCACGCGACATTTATTAAATGACCTAATCTAATGACGGACAATTTCTAATTAGAAATGAACCTAACAATAATCACTAAAATGACGTGCATTTCAAGAACCTAATTCTATATGACATGCAAATGACATTTTTTATTTTAAAAATGCAATCTATCCTAGAAATTGCAACTAATTTATCCTAAGACAAATTTTATGAAATTTGAAATGATCTAGCTAGATTAAGATTCTATCTAATTTAAACTAGGGATTAAGTCATATTAAATCATAATTTAAACTAAGACATTATCTAAATCTAAAATGCAATTTATCTAAAAAAGATGATCTAAATTTAAAATGAAACATGCAATTCTAATCTAATATGCACAATGATTTTTTTTTTTTTGTGTTTTTCTTTAAGAAATTCGAAATTAAAACTAACACATAATTAAACATGCAATTCAAATAAAAAACTAACAACCTAAATGAATGCACTTTCTTTCTTGGGTTAATACCTTGAAAAAAACCTAAACTGTACACATGTGACAAATTTACCCCAAACTATTTTTGACCACCAAAAACCCCAAACTCGGTATACCTTTGACAAATTGACCTTAACCGGTACACTTGTGACAAATTTACCCTCTATTAGTTTTAATTAAATTTTCTTGTTAAATTATAAAGTTAAATAACACGTGATAATTGATCGGTATATCAATTTGGGATTTTACACTATGTTTGTCATAGTTTATAATTTTTGTGATTTTTTGTGGTATTAATCTAATTTTTCGGAGGGTTTATTAGTCACAAATTTACCAATTTGGGGTTTTTGTGGTCGAATAAATTAATTTGGAGTAAATTTGTCATAAATGTACCAGTTTAGGGTTTTTTATAGTTAGTCGGGGTAAATTTGTCACGGGTGTACTGCAGGTTTGGGGTTTTTATGGTCAAAAAAAATAGTTTGGGGTAAATTTGTCACAAATGTACCAGTTTGGGGTTTTTTAAGGTATTAACCCTTCTTTTTTGGATTTTTTTATTTAAAAATTCGAAATAAGATTGCAATCCTAAATATGCAAGATAATAAAAACAAACCTAATCCTTATTCAGATTTTTTTTTTATTTTCTTATTTAAAAATTCGAAATAAGATAGCGATTTTAAACCTAAGACTAGGAATATTCTAAAACAAACTTAATCCTAATTCGATTTTTTTGATTTTTTTTTCTCTTATGAAAATAAAATTGATCCAAACACATGACATCTAATCAAGCAAGACAATATTAATATCCAAAAATTAGCGACAACCATATCTCGCGCATGAGATCGGGTTGGCTAATTTTAAATTAAATCGTGAATTGAATCTCGGGTTTGAGATTGGATTGTCGATTTTTGTAAGGGATTGGGAGTCGGATTTCGGGCGCGAAAATCGGACTGTTAATCCCTAGCTTGAGGGACTTTTCATATTGTGATATCAATAATATATTAATGAACAATTCCACTAAAACAGAATATTAAAAAAATAATAATAAAAATAAAAAAATAAAAGAGAAACTACCTAATATGATCTCTTTTTCTGTTTTTTCCTTTCCACACACAGCCGTGAATCTCCAAGGGGAGAGAGTCGTCGGTCCGGCAAGAGGAACTCCGGCAAGGGTGAACTGGCGGCGACAAGCGGTGAAGAGGTGAATCGGCGGTGGGCGAGCGCGCGGAGGTGAATCGGCGGTGGCTTCGCGGACAGGGGCGTCGGATCGCTGGGAGGTCGAGCAAAGGCAGAGGCAGCAGCGACGGGTTCGGGGCCTGCTGGCGTCGAGCGGACCACCGGGTCTGCAGTAGTGACTGGTCACGGACCGGCGCGGAGGTGCGGGCTACAGGGGACGCCGGGCCATCGGACGGGCGTATGGTGGCTCAGGCTCTAGATCTGGAGCGGTGCTGCGAGCAGGGGCGCTGGGTCGTGCGGCAGTGGCGTCTGCGGAGCTGCGAGCAGAGATGAAAGGCAGGGGCGCCCTGGCCCGGTGACGCTGCAACAGAGGGCGGAGCGGCCCGGGCGTCGCGGATCGACACAGCGACGGCTTCGTCGGGCTGCCGGTGTCGTGGCTTGCGCGGGCGGTAGGGACCAGCGCGGCTTCAGCAGAAGACGGCGAAGGAGATAGGCACTGGAGTAGTAGCAACGAACAGGGCAGGTAACGTCGGGTCGTCGGGGCAGAGCAGATGCGTGCGGCAGCAGCTCGGACCACCGGCAAAGGGCGTCGCGGGCCAAGAAACTTCAGGTGCAGGCGTAGATCGGAAGCGGGGCCATCTGGTGTGGTGGCGTGGTGAGGCGGCGCCGCGGGCGGTCTGAGATGCGGTCGCTGGACGCCGGGCGCGGCGGTGCTCACAGCTGCGGAGGCGCGACGGATCGGACGGCGAGGGAGTCCGAGCGGCTTGCGGTTTGATGGCGTCGGCGCAGCGCGGGCGCGGGTGAAGAGAAGCCGGCGACCGGGACAGCGGATGGGGGCAGCGAATGTGGGGAAGATGATGAAAGGTAAATGTCCAATCACTTCCTCCCCTGTGCTGCTTCTGCTTTTAATTTTCACTTTCTTTCACTTTTTTTTTTCGCTTTTGACCTTTTCCCTTCTTTCGAAAGCACTACCAAAACCTGAAAAATTCCGGCCCCACCGAACGCCGATCATGCTTTTATAGATAAAACCATTTTATCTTCGTAAACGGGGATTTACTTTTGTCAATATATGCGAAAATAATCTATAACTGAGTTTGATCACAAAAATCTTTTTTATTCTCCTTATCTCCTAAATATTTTCTACTTGATTTTTAAAATAAGATCACAACCCGATTTTCTTAAATCCCAAAATCATTATTTCAAATCTCACTTTAAAAATGGGTTGCCAACTCGATTTCTTTTACGAATCAATTTGAATCCATCCGCACCGGTCCAATAAATAAAATGCACCTAAATCTATATGCTATATAATTAATATTTTTTTGATAAAATTAAACCCTAATTTTTAATGACTAAACGGGCTGTTAAAATTTAGGTGTCAACAATATTCTCTGCTAGAACTTCAGGACATGCTAGAACTTCAGGACATGTATAATGAACTTCCTGTCAAGAGATCTGTTTTTCTTCATTCTAAGAACCATTTTACTAAAAAGTTCCACATGTATTACAAGAACGTGGACTACCTGTAAAATATAACAACATACAATTTTCACTCAAACTGTATCTGCGACAATGAAGTGAGGATTCATTTCTTCTTGCCTCTTCCTTTCTTATTTTGCTTACCTTTGGACTTGCAATTGCCCTTGTTCTTGTTCCGGTTTTCCACACCGCCAGTCTGGGAAAAAGAAGATGATGAAGCCTCCTGATCCTTCTTCACTTCACCGGCTTTTTCAGCTTCCCCAACTTTGCCCCTCTCTTCCTCATTTGCTAAGCCCACTTCTTGTCCCGGCAATGACGACGCATTTGCACCATCCGAATGCACAACTGGTACTACACTGTCGGAAGATGAAGAGGAATCCTTGGAAAATTCAGTCAGATCTTGCAACTTGCAAGAGCTCTCAGCACTTCCATCTTTGGGGAATAGAACTTTCATAATCTCTTCTTTGCATTTGTGCGACTTCACATCTAAAATGATGGCATGTGGACATTTTGAACAATCTGAAGCAGAATTGGTAATTACAAGGGGATCATCAACTTTTTCGAATGCTTCAGCGAGAACACCCACTGAAATTTCCTGTAAGTTGGGCCTCCGGCAACGTGAAAGAATATGATGAAATTCTGTAGGTGTTTGCTCAGAAATCCAACTCTTACCGAGCAAATCGAAGAGAAAATGTGGACTGATGCCAAAATTCAGGTGAAGCAAACAAACCAAAAGAACCAACTTCAAGACCAACAACGGGTAATACTCCCTCACATTTAGGTTCGAATTTTTGATCCATTGTCTGGTATCATCCTTATTGTGAAGAAGGTCCGCAACGGTCCTTGTAACAAACTGAATGATGGGCTCCAAGCAATTTCCCAGGTTGAAACTGAAGCTAGGCTTTGCTAAACCTTCATGGCAGATGAGCCATTCAACTAGAGAAGATTTCGTTGTATAAAACTGCCCTTTGGAGCAAGCTAACAAAATCACAAGTCGTTCCAAGAGATACAAAAAGCAAATTGGTGTGATGTAGTCCTTTCAGTCCTCCAATTGGCATTGTAAGCATCTGCCAAAGCTCGATAAAGGTTCCAAGCCAAAGAGATTTCCACGGGTCCATTGCTCGCCTGAGGAAGGTCTGATGGTACATCCCGACAAATGCATTCCATGAATGCCTCCCATGACGTATCTCCTTTAAATGATTTTGCTATTTCTCCGTACAAACCATCATCGAGCATTCCAGACCCAAGAACCAAAGTCGCAAGCTCACCCATCTTCCCGTGTGAAAAATGCTTCTTCGAAATTATCATGTTCATTGTTTCTCTCAGTAAATTACGAGAAGCCTCACTTCCTCTCAGAGATACCATATTCTCTGATGACGATATTCTCCAGTCAAGTGGAAATATGCGACCAAAGTACCTCGCACTGGATGTTTCAATGAATCTATCCAGTGCCTTACCATACTGGAACGAGTGATTCGGACAAAGTTCTTGAAGGAACTTGGCAACCTCATGTAAGATAGCAAGACATCTGCTTTGCCAGAAGTTCGACCGAGAACTCTTCGCCAAAAATTGATAAAGAGCATCCAATTTGTGCAGGAGCACCATACCAACAGAAGTAAGCTCAGAATACCAGTACTTTTGAGCTGCAGAGACCAATTGTCTAAGATCCAAAGCAACCAATTGTCCTTTTTTTGTGAAGAGATCTTTTATCTATGTTTCTGACCCAATCAGAATCCGGGTTTAGAAGGTGATAAGTTCTTTGCATGTTGTTCTGTTGCTCCAGAACACCAAAGTAATTCAAACAGAACTCCCAACACGACGTATTTTCCTTTCCCACCGGCATCTCCACACATCCTACACTCTCTATAATTCTAACAATTTTCTCTCTCCAAAGATTCCAAAAGCAGACCATTGAGTCAACGGAAATCTGATTCTCCAAGGTCAGTTGTTCAGAATAATTCACTGGGTCAACAAGCCAATCATAATCCCAACAAAAATTGGAGTTATTTTGACGAAGATGGAAGTCCAGAATATTTCGAGCGCACAGTATTTCACCTCTGACACTTCCATTTCTACTGGAAGCACTCAATTGTTCTTTCATTTGAGCCAAACTGTTCTGTTTATTTAACAAAATGCTTGATTCTACAGAAACATATTCATAGAAGGCAATAGGCTCAGGCTCTGCGAGAAGTTTGGCTTTTGCTACCAGCTCCTCCTCCTGTGCAAACTGCTTCAAGGGCCACCCTTTGCTTCCAGGAGCCCAAAGGGAATAGAATAGTATGTACCACAGGATATTCATCGACGCTTCTCTGTTTTTTCCGCTCTTCCCAAGTAGATCAACCTCACGAAGGATGTCACCTTTCATCCTCACAATCTTCGCTGCCTCCAAAAAGTTACCGAACTCTTCCTCCAGACTTATAAGTTCATCGAGGCATCCAAGCCTCTTGAGCAAGTTTCTCATTGAATCGATGCAATGAAAAGCCTTCACATACTTCATCATGGCCCTGTAGTCTTTGAGGTTGTAGAAATGTAGGGTACAACTCTCTAAAAAGTCCTGTTCCAATTTCTCTATTTCTTTACTCTTCTTCTCAGTTCCCTGCCTTTTCCAATCCTCAATGTATCGCAGACCAATTTCAAAGAGTTTTCCTTCAGCACAAATGGACAAGCACTTTGAGAAAATATTTGCCCTTGCATATGCCTCCGCTGCAAGACTGTAGCACCGTGCGAGAGAGAAACACTCTCCAGCTTTCTCCAAAGCAGATTCTCCACATTTATCCATGTATATTTTACCTGTTGAAGCATAAACAAATTTGATGTCAGTCTCATTTATAGAGTGCTGATGCTCAGAAGATAAAACATAGCAAAGGGACATTTGGAAGCTGCCAGACGTCCTTTTGTTTGTACAGCTCAACTCTGTACCACTCAACTATATTCTCCAATGTCAAAAGATGAAACGGGATCAACATCCGTAGGTGGCTACAATACCAAGAAGTTTTTGACAAACCATAGTCCACATGGAGCTTTTTTAAACATATAGGTCTGATCAGTGTTAAGAACTTAGCAGCTCAAATTTTTCCAAACTGCTGAGAGTGCAGAGACAGGTTATCATATAGAAAATAATCAACTTTCAAGCCAAGACATCGACCATGAAGTCAACATTAGTAGCGCTTGCTCAAAATTCACCAAAAGCATTTGGAAATTAACAAGTGAGATCAAACTACTTTTTTTAAATATTGAAAGAGGAAAATCAATTAAACTGGTAAACAAGAGCGTACCACGCATGTGGAAAACTAGATACAGAAGAATGCGAAGTCAAATTTCCTCTTTCTTAGGCAGCTTTGACATAGCTACTACAAGAAGAAAAGTAACGATGCAGCATATCTCCACCTTATCATTTTGAAAGAAATGAAAAGAAAAATGATACCTGCCATCTCATATTCCTTCAACATGTAGAAACACTCTGCGGCAGAGTCGGCCATTCCAATTGTTTCATAGATCTCAGCAGCCTGCCTTCGAAGGTCAGAAGCCTCTTGTGGATTTGAAATGTGCTTGAGATCTGCATCTGCTTTGAAAGCAGAGGCCTTAGCTAATTTCTCCCCATATGTGTACCTTGCTCGTTCAAAGCACATTATTGCCATTGGGTAGTTACCCTCACGTAAGAGCTTGCAAAGTTTAAAAAAAAAAGAGATCAATAGCTTCTTCAGAGGAGGTGAAAAGAAGAAAAGAAGAAAAGAAGAAAACATAGTCCTCCCTCATAAGGAAAAATCAGTGCTTACACCAAAACAATGCACTGTCATTGACCCGATAACCTCAAATGAGGAAAAAGATCATAGAAATATTCCTATCATATTGTTTATCCATTGTATGTCTAAATGAAGTATTAGCCAAACTATTAAAAAACCAAAAAAGCTGGCATATTGATCACCATATTTGTACCATAGAACGTCCACATTCTACACACTTTTTTTTTCTTTCAGGATCAGTCATACTTTTGCAGTCACTATGGTCATTCCAAAATCTCTAGCATTCACAGATCATGTTGACTCCAAATGAGGCGAAAACAACAATTCCATGAAGAGGAAACCACCAATAAAGAAAAAACAGAAAAACAGCAAACCTTAAAACCTTGTAACTTCCACTCCTCCGGCGTGCTCCTGACCTGCATTGCTTCTGCAAGGGCATGATCTACCAACCTAACTTGAATGAGGCACTTCTTCTTCCAGTAGTCTAGAATTGGTTTGGAGAACTCCAAGGCATTCTCACAAATCCACAATCTTTGCCTTGTCCGAGTAATTGCGACGTACAATTGCTTCAATTCAGAGCATAATATATTGTGCTTCGCATCATCAAAACTTGGGGAAGACCATTGAGAGCTGTTATCGAGCAAAGCGTGCTCCTTCATGTATCCATAAATGACCCTCCATTGACTTTTCAGAGGTGATGTGCCAAAGAAGTTGTACAACAAGACGTCCTATACAATGCCACAGAAAAAAAAATTTCAGGTAAAAACATCTGATTTATGACCAAAATGACAGATTTCAAGTTTCGTGAATACATGAACAATTCTAAAAAATTTAGCAAAAAAATTCTGGACTCATTTCAACACACCAGCCTATCAAGAACAGCCATAAAGTTGCAGGATCGTTGATATTGTCTATTAACCTAGAAGATGATATTGACATGAGCCCAAACAAATTCTACGTTATGAGTATCTAGATGCCATTGTCTACATACAAAAAAGGGTATAGTAGAATGAAAATGCCAATCCAAACTTTTTACAGAGTACCAGCTTGCAGCAAATTGGTCATGAAATCTCTATTCTGCTACTATTAATACCCCATGGCAAACAATCCAACCTGACCCACACCTACCTGAAATTCCAACCCCTTGCACTCCACTATCGTCAGAACTAGCGCTTGCCCTCTCACGAGGTTTGAAATTTCACTTCTAGAGTGATCATCTCGAACCAAAATAACCTGCTCTGCTCCAAAGCCAACAAAATTACCACTAAAATCACAGTTGCCAAAAATTGATAGTATGGCATTTTCATCATTCTCTGATTCAAGTAAAATTGGGGCTTCCCCACATATAAAGCTAGTTTCAGGGCTTAAAGCATCAACGGATAAGGGGAAAAAATGGTAAAGAAGATCAACAACACTCTGCGCCAGTTTGAGTATACCAGCATGAGTGCGGAAGTTTTGGCTCAAATGGAAAATTTTGGAAAGACATCCCTTTTCCATTCTGATATCAGGTCCATCCATTGAATCCATCAAGAACTCCTTGTAGAAAAGGGACCTTATGTCTTCAAACCTGAAGTCTATTCCCTTGCAATAGTTTGTGCAGTGTCACCAGAAAACACAAAGCCCCCATCAACGTTTCTACAGATATACTTGAACAGTGAAATTTGCCTCATGGTGAGATCCTGCACTTCATCAATATATACAAAATCCACCACGTTACCAGCAAACTGCCCATGAAGAAGACGGCAATGAAGATCATTGACAAGATCGGCCAAATCAAATTCACCATTTTTCATTTTCATCTTTTCATAATCCTCAAAAGCATCATAAATTTCTTCTCTTCTCTGAAAACTCAGAGTGGAGACACGACCCTCTGAAATAGAAACATAAGCTGGTCTGTCAAGTTTGCCTTCACAACCATCTGCTGGTGGAAGACCACCCTTTACGTGGGACATTATTTCAGTGAAGACTCTGGAAGGATCAAGCCTCCTCCTTATCTTGTCATTGAAGTGAGGCCAATAAACAGCACAAAACTTTTCGTAAGTAACTTCCTTTGCTCTTAGAAGACTTTGTAAGGCCACTGGTCTAGAATTGAAGGATTGGCCACGACAAAGATCCCTTAGATCGGGGAACCTTTCAAAGAATGAAACCCCCACAGTTCCATCTAGCATCATCAGAAGCTTACGAAAAGTTATAACAAGGGGATAAGAGTTGGGAGATATGTCTAAAAATGAATCCGGGATATCCTTGAATAATGCTGCATCATCAACAATCTCATCAACTGAAGAGCTTTTAACTTTATGTTTTGCACCACTGCTGGAGCTGCAGGATTAATGAAGCCAGCAATTAGAAATGGAAATATATAGTTTTAACAAACTTATGGGAATACCTCCACTACACATGCAATCTCATAATTGCTACTTTCAGGTAACTAACAGCAAAAAGGAAATTAGAATACGCTGATGCACCAAGGTTGTAATGATATACTATGAGACACGGATAGCGTTTACATCCGCTGGCAATAAAAATTTTCCCCCGCAGCAAGATTTGTAGAACGCATGGTCCTTTCTCGATTCTGGTTATAATTGCACAAGTTCTAAAAAGGACGATTTTCTTTTTATATGTACAATGCCTACAATCACAAAATTTAATGTGAAAGTTTCCAATAAAATGGTACTGCAAACTAAATAAGTGGCACGAAGACCAAAATAAGGAATATTGCTGCACAAACTAATGTTTAGTTTCAGCAAGAAGAAGATGTCAATCTCTAACATGCAATGATTAAATCTATTTTCGAGCTGCTATATCCGAGTGGTAGCACCCGAGCATGGCAAAGTGCTGATTGCCACATGTTGACCCACGCGCTCTTGCCACATGTTATATTTCCTATAGAACTCTATAAAATGAAGTATCTTGGTTGTGCTTCTCCGCTAGGAGGAAAATAGTAGCATGCCAAAGGGGTTATCTCCTTCTCCCGACTAATTCATAAAAAAAAAAAAAAAAAAAAAAAAAAAAAATGACAATCCATTAACCCTTGCATATGTTTGTTCATTGTAAAAATTGCAGAATAATTATTCTATTGTTCAAACATCTTCCCATGACATTTTACGTACCTTCTAAGTTGAGATACGTGCTGTTTAACCGCAAAACATAATTTTGCACTGACAGTCACAAAAAGCTGGCGCAATACACAATCCTCTGCTCCTTCACTTTGGATTTCCTGAAATCCCTTGGTTGCTTCATCATGCAGTTTCTCATTTCTAAACAACTTCATTGTCAGGACTGTAGTTTTACCGGTTCCAGATCGCCCAAGTATAAAAGTGCTTCTGGGAAAAAGAATTATCTCTTGTTCTTGCTCTGTTACTTCAAACGGAAGACTTGCTTCATTACCATCACTGTCATCGAGCAAATTTCTGACAATATCTGATGATAAGGTGTAGAATTTCATTAGAAGCAAACTCTCGCTCACTTTCACATTCTCCACATACAACCTACGATCTGAAGCATCAGCATCAGAACTACTCCCAAATTGACCTTCACTAGCACTTCGATAGCAGACAAAATCAAAAGTACATGCCCAGGTCTTCGGAACTTGCAGATCCCTATAACCAGAAGAGGCATGTGAAATGAAAGAAAATGCTTTCTAATTTAGTAAGAGATGTGCTACCTATCTTAAGATAAGAAGAAAAGATCAGACTTACCCCTCAATGCATTTCTCATTGCAACGACTAATAAAATCATCACTATATGTCTCGAATATGCTGTCCAAACGTTTGACCAATTTTACCACATCCTCTAAAGGCAATACATCCCATATCTTCAGGATTTGGATGTATCTCAGTTCCTTTACAATATCAGTCGTGCATATGACATAGAAACCATCAGCTTTGAATTGTCTTACGATATGAGATGAGTGTTCACAAATTATATCCACATTTCTCTTCTTTGGTCTCCAGCCACTGGAGAGTTTTGACAGAAGGTTGATGATGGACATCTTTGTCCTGAGTGATGCCAGCTTTCTGAAAGACTTCAGGAAGTTGTCACTGAAAAGAACCTGATAAGATCAAAGAGTAACAATAACATACGTTGTCACAAGTTCTATAAAACTCAATGCTTATTTTGAAAAATAAATGTAGCCATAGAATACTGTTGAGCAAAGTTTTTTACCTTCCACCTTGCATTTCTGAAAAGTACACTGCTTCTGTCAAGCAGATCATCAAGCTGATTATTCTCTTTCTTCACATCTAAGATGGCTTTAGCCAAATCCTTGTCATCATCAACATTGAAGAAACATCCACGACTCTTTGCATTGTCAACCACAGCTTTCCACACAGAATCGCTTTTCATCAGTGTTTTCCCATTTCCCAGAATCCACAGACAATACCTATAGATAGGAAATTAACTCAGGGATTTACTTGCTATATCACCCTAAAAATGTAATTTGACACAGTTAAGAGGATAGAGTACCTGGCCCTGGTAAGAGCAACATTGGTTCTCTTAGTACTGGACAAGAACCCAATATTCCCACGCGAGTTTGATCTTACAGTGGATATTATAACAATGTCTTCTTCACCCCCTTGGAATCCATCCACTGACTTCACCTTGACCATAAAGCCCTTGATATTTTCGAACTTTTTTCCAAGTTTAGCTAGAACCGCAGCAACCTGAGCTCTATAAGGAGATATGACACCTACTGTCAGATCTTCTTCTGACCCATTCCAAGCTGCAAAGAAAATAAAACCATCACTACAGTGATATTATTTTTGGCGGGGTGCAAAACTTCGAAAGAAACATCTTAGGAAAAGAACTATTAATGGGCATCATAATCTACACCTATATGATTAAGTAATACATGCAAAATCCATGAGCTCAAAGCAATACATATAAAATTCTCTTGACATACCTCTGTACAGATTCCTCACTATCCTCGAGATAACTTCCACCTCAACAGGGTTTCTAAGGCTACAGCCATCATCACCGATTTGTTCTTCTCCATCAGGAATATTTATGAATGAGTAAGGGCCAAACATCGGCCATGGCAAATGACTTTTCTGTAACTTTTGCTCTTCACATTTGGCCCATCCAAAATTTGTTTTTGATAAAATTTTGAAGTCGGAAACAGACTTATTGATGGATGCATCCGATATTGTATATTGAGAAGTTGCCTCGAATAACCAAGTGAACTCAATCGTTCAAACAGACTCCTTCCAAAACCAGCCTGATTAGAAACCTGTGAAAAGAAAAAACATGATATCAAATTCAACAGGCGTTAGGTATAGATAATTTAGCCCATCTAAGCTCAAATGAAGAGAAGGAGATTACAAATCTTTCAAAACCAAATACGAAGTTCCGTTTCAGATATTTTAACATTACCTTGCTTTCGACCATAGCAGGCAACTGACACTCATCTCCAACTAAAATCAGATGCTTGACACCAGGGAGTTGCAGAGGAATTACTGACTCGCATTCTTTCAACTGGGCTGCCTCATCGATTACCAGTAAATTGAGAGGCTCCATCTCCACAGAGTACAGCTTATATGAACTAGAAGCTGTGCAAAAAATCAGGGATGCATGTCGATAACAGAAGTTGGCTATCATGTCCTCACTCACAAAGTTTGGAAGTTTTAGATCCTTCAGAGTTTCACGAACAGTTAGCAACATGGAAAGGCATTCCTGTCTCTTCATATATATATCATATAGTGGACCCATGGATGTCTCAAACGAAAACAGGCCAAGTTCATCACGTGAAAGAGTTATCTCCATCATCTCTGAATCCAACTTCTCTCCACATAATAAAGATTCAAAAGAATTAAGTAAGTTAAAGAGGGATGTAATATTCTGGAATTTAGTTCTGGATATATGAGTACAGAAAGTATAGAGGCATGCCCGCAGGGGCCGGACAGTTTCCTTGAATTGGTCCCTGAAAAACTCAAGAAATGATTTAAGCTCACAGTTACCATCTTCTTCACTGCTTCTGCCTTCGCTCCTATCATCATCACTTCCTAGTTTCCTTCTTTTTGCGTGTTCGTTTTCCAAAAATACGCGGTATTGACAGACACAGTCAGCAAGAGTATCTATCAAGGAAGTTAGACACTGATGCCAACCAGTGAATTCAGAAATGCGCTCTACACGATGTTCCAAGTATATATCTTCAATGTCGGAATCAACTTTCAGCCGCTCCTTGTTCCCAAAAATAAGCGTGTCTCCAAAGTAACAGGGCAAACTTTCCATTTCAGTGCTTATACCACTATCTGATTCCTTTAGCAGCTTCAGAACACGAGTTGCCACTTCCTTGATGGCAACATTTGTAGGAGCACAAACAATGGTTCTATGTTTCCTTTTCAAGAGAGTAAGTAGCAGTGTAGCGACGGTTTTAGTTTTCCCAGTTCCAGGAGGACCCCATATCAGGTCGACAGATGGCTTGTTCTCACAATGGAGTTTACTGAGACAGGCCCCAACTGCTTTTTTTTGGGATTCATTCAGATCATGGCTCAATCTCTTGTCAAGGCTCTCACTCTCAGAACCATTACCTTCAGTAACACAGAGATTAGAAACTTTATCAGCCTGCAACCGAAAACATATTTCTTGTGATAATCCAGACCATGTAAATATGGTAGAAGGTTCTGAAACTTAATCGGTGTTAATATGACATAAAGAGCATTGCACAACACAAACTTAAATCCCGTGAAAAATATAGTATAGAAAATTTTAAGGTCTAGTACCAATGAGTAAGTTGCCTCCAAGGAAGTAATTTGCCCTATTTAAGACATAATTCATTCAACTCCATATCATGAAATGGACCAACTAAAAGAAACAATCATCCTAATCTATTGATGAAACAGTATGGCTTAAAGCAACATTTATGTTATTTTCCTAATAAACTTACAAATCGACAGGAATAAAATGAAGCTTTGAAGCTTAGAGGAATATAATAGCAATTTTAAGTCTAAATGGACCAAAGGGACAGAAAAGGAAAGTCATACCACCAAATCTGTGCAGAGAACTTCCTTCAAAATATCCAAGTTACGATACATATGCAACACCTTCCATATCCTTTTGTTAGTGACTATATTTATCAGGAAAATTGCATACATTGGCTTCCACGAATTATTTACTTCAAGGTTCAATAATGTCTCCACTTCAAAGTTTGTCGATGACGTTGCCTCATCCTCTTCATCATCTTCTCCAATCATCCTAACTAATGCGAACGCCCATCTTCTTCCGAACCTCTCCAAGTCAGGAACAGTTGCTGGCTTAGCATCAGTTAGAATCAAGATATCTCCAGGCAAAGTTTTGTAAGTTTCCTTGCCACGAGTATTGGATTCATTCCACCGACTGGCCTTAACAGCATACGAGTTCCCACTTCCCGCGCTTTCCACACATTCAATAATCTCAGTGAAAGGCAGCAAAGAAATATTTTCCAAACTCGAGCACAGACTCGCCCGGGTTTCTTCCAGTAAAGGGTAGACGTACGATCCGAGATAATCCTGGACCGACTGAAATTGATCCGGTATAGTCTCCACCTACAAAAACAGCTCGGCCAATTGTCAAATATGACCAACCAACCTTGACATTTCAAAAAATACTTTGACCAAATTCCGTAAAACATAACATATACTCCTAAAATACCGAACGAGCTTGCTGAACATAGTAGAAGCATAAAGGGTTCTATTCTACTAAGTTGAATGCAAGATTCTTATAAGGCTAGGCTTATTAAAAGCACAATCAAACAAAAAAAAGGAACGAACTAGCATCATTGGAAAATTCCCAGGTAAACACCACATTGTCGTTGAACTTAAACGAGAATAAAACCAAAAGGGCATGACAAAAGGGAAAAAAAGAAGAAGCAAAGATGAGGGAAGAATAGAGAGAAACCTGGTCATGGTAGAGGTTTTCGTTGAGAATGTCATGAAGAGACCAAGAGGAGACAATATCAGTCAGGTCATTAGTACCATGTCTCCTCCTCCTGCTCAAACCACCCTCAGCTATCTCCACACCCACCACTCTGTTTGGGCTTCCTCCCAAACCCATCTGAACCCACGTACCAAAATCTTCTACTTGTTTCTTTCTCCCCTTTTCTTGCCCATCAAAGCACCAGGGAAAAATCGCTCTGAGGTTTCAAGAAACTTTCGAGGCAAAAATTGGGCAAAGCTTGTACGGACATCATCAGCCCTTTTTTAGCTCCGAAGTGAGCATTCTTAGCGACGAAGAAGAATGACACGGGGAAGGCAAAGGGGTCGTCCATGGACTCTTAAAAGAAGCAACTCGAGGTCTTTTCGTCAACCCACCATTCGAGGTCTACGGAAGGCGAAAAGATGGGGCTGGGTCTTCCTCTCGTCTTCCGTACACGGTCTGATGACTTTCTTTACTGCCCAGGTGCATGTAAAGATTCCCGCTTTTCTCCGCTTTTTTAATGTTTTGATTTCTTGCAGCCTAAGCTTCGTCGACTGTTTTATATCGGAAGCGTATCATGGCATGAGTGAAGTTAATTTTTTAAGATATTAAAATTATTTGTTGATACTGAAATAATAAGTAGATGAAAAAAAATTGAGCATTCTTAGCGACGTAGAAGAATGACACGGGGAAGGCAAAGGCTACCAAAGGAGGCGAAAATATGGGTGTACCTCGCTTCCGAACACGGTCTAATGGCTTTCTTTACTGCCCAAATGCTTGTAATGATTCCCGCTTTTCTGTCCGAAAGGTATCATCGCATGAGTGAGGTTATTTTTTGAAGATGTTAAAATTATTTGTTGATATTGAAATAATAAGTAGATGAAAAAAAAAAAAAAAGGGATAAATCTTAACCAGAAAAATAATGACACGAATAGTCCCTGCACTTTAATATAATGTGCAATTTGATCTTCGAAATTTTGATTTGTTTAATATGGCTCTTGAACTTTAACCCAATATGTAATGTGGTCTTTGAACTTTTCAATTGTTTAATGTAATCCATGAACTTTTGATAAATACTCAATACAATCTCCAAACTATATGAAAATATTGAATGTATTTTTTTAATTGATTCAAGAGTAGGGATGGCATTGAACATTTTGATACAAGTTCAGGAACTGTATTGAATATGTATCAAAATTTTATGGATTATATGAAAAAAATTAAAAGTTCATGAACCACATTACACATTGGGCTAAAATTCAGAGACCACATCAAACAAATTGAAAGTTTATGGACTAAATTACACATTAGGCCAAAGTTTGGAGACTATTTGTATCATTTTCTCTAACTAGAAGTAGACAATGAATGTGAACTTTCTACTTCAATCGTTTGACTTTTATTTTTGAGCATCTATATTGATATAATATAGAATTAATATCATGAAAAATCTTTAATCATCAAAAACTCTAAACCGATACACCTATCCCAAATTAATTTTTTAACTATAAAAAACCTCAAACTTGTATATTTATAATAACTTTACCTTATGTTAATTTTCATTAAATTGGAATAATACCATGAAAAATAATAAATTGGTACAAATGTGATAAATGAAAGGTAAAATCTTAAATTGGTACATCCATTCTAACTGCCACATATCATCTAAATCAACAATTTAATTGTAAAATTTAACAAATACTAATAGAAAGTAAATTTATCACAGGTGTATCGGTTTTTTTATAATAAAAAATTAGCGAAGTAAATTTATCACATATGTACCAATTTTGCATTTTCTGTGGTATTAACCCTATATCATTAAAAACTCTTTCAAAGAACTGCCGGAAAACTCAATATTCAAAATTGTAGATAGTTAGAGATGCCTCCTCATTAGTTTTGCCAAATTCTCAACGAAGCAAGGCTACAGTCATATGCCTTTTCCGTCGAGTATTGTCAATCAAAGAAGAATCAAATTGGTAATTCCTATCATCTCTCAGTTACTTATCTCCATAATGAGTTATAATATTTATGGACTTCCGAAACTTTATTGAGAGTTATTTTTAGGAAAGTAATTGCAATCACTATGTTATGAGTGGTTCTTTCGCTCTGCTTGAAGTTCTACTTCCATTAATTATAAAATCACAAATTATTTTCTATGTCTTGATTGATTCCATACGACAATATGCATTAAAAAGTCTGCACTGACATTGTTTCAAGCTCAGCTTGCACAAGTATATTCGATAAGTGCATTTAAAGCATTTAGCCTTGGTTAATACATTCTTATATAAAATGTTGAAATATAACATTTCAAAATATTAAGATGCGCAAGTCATTATCAACAAATCCATATTAAAAAAAAATGTGAGAGGAACATCACTTTAATAAAAGGCCAATAGAGTAAAAGCTTTTAAAAGGCCAGTTGCCAGTCTCACAAAATTCAACCAATTTCGCGCCGAAAGCTAAAAAGATGTGATAAGTTCAGGAATCTATTCATGTATAATGAGTCAATGACATGATGATGAATAGATACTATGTTTTAAAGCTTCAATTCATTTGTAATATGTAGGGCCCATCGTCATCATGCTATAAGAGTTTTTATGATGTTGGCTATATTAATTAATATTGAGATTTACTGTTTTACAAGATTGTCTAATGAGGTGAGATATACAGATTTTTAATTACTCTAATATGACACTAGCTTGCGCGGGTTGAATAGAGCTTGGTTTGTGATGAGAAGATATGTGACTTAAAACTTTATATATAATACTCAAATCTCTTTTCTAATCCTGATACACAAATAACTTTATATAAATAGTAGTTGTAGAATGCAATTTGTGACGCATAATCTCATTGAGCCAATATTACAATTAGATCATTTTTATTCCACATTAAGCAATATGGATTTCAAATCAAATGCACAAATCCTTTTATCTCCATTTATTGTGTTCTAAATTTTAATTAAGGAGATCTTCGGATGGCTTTCACGGCTTGTATGCACATGGTGAACCATTGTGTCACTACGGGGCACACCGGCTTTGCTTCCCAAATGCAGGCGACGCACTATGAAATGCTTCGTCCCGAGGCATCATGCGACAGAGCCTTTTTTTCTCGAGCCTGGGTGGGTCGTTGTCTCCTCGTCCTCCCTACATCCTCGTCCCGAGGCATCAGCGCAAGTGATTGGGGAAGAGATTTATAATAGAAATAAGAAGTAGAAAAAATATCTTATCGTTTTCAGGAACAATTTTTGGAAATAAGTCATTTTCTTTCTTTTCTTTTTTTCTCCTTCCTCATGCCGCCACCACCGTCTGCCATCGCTCGCCGCCTATCTCCGTCCAACAACCAGCTAGAGGAGGAAGAAGAGGAGACGGGAAAAAAAAAAAAAAAAAAGAGAGAAAAAATCTATAAAAAATTATTAAAAAATTAAAAGAAATTCTACGGCACAAAAAAACTTGCGGGTCGTACTAAACACATTCTTGCTTTTTTCTATTGTGAAAATAAAAATTTTATATAGTTACCAAATACGTTATTTTATTCCAAAATTACTCCGAGAATAGAAATAGAAAATAATTATTTTAAAAAAAAAATTGTTTCCGATAATAGAAATGTTACCAAACATGTTTGGTGGATACATTCCTTAATGAAGTCAATATTCTCGGACATTATTAAAGTTATCTAATGCACAATGCGCTGGCTGTCGTCTAGTAAATCGTATAGAAAAAAGAGATGTGAAATGAGTGTCACTTTAGAAAAAGTCAGAAGTTCTTTCGACATATAGCATATAAAAAGTCACGCTGGCAATCTCTCGTTTCATTCGCAAAGCCAAGGAAAATCTCCCATTAACCTTACATACTCAAGTAGTGCCCTCATTGAGACAAACGATAAGGCAAACACATCTATGTTTGATGTAAAAGTCCACGAAATGTTCTATCAAGTTCATGTGGAACAAATGTCTGAAACATTGGTACAGACATCCATATTGATAGATTATTAAAAATCTTTAAAAGGTTTGCCCGAAAACTCGACACTTAAAATTGTTAATAGTTAGAGGCACCTCATCCTTATTATTTTTGTCAAATCCTCGACAAAGCGAGTTGCTATCAGACGTCGTTTTCTATCAAGTATTGTCAATCAAAGGAGAATCGATTGGGTAATTCATATCGTCTCTTAATTATTTCTCTCCATATGGACTTCCAAAACTCCATTGAGAGTGCGTTTCAGAAGAGTAAATGCAGTCACTATGCTATGTTGTGGAGTGTCGCTCTTTCACTTTGCTTTCAGTTCTATTTCTATTAATTACAAAATCACAAATCATTTTCTACGTTTTGATTTATTCGGGACAACAATATGCATTAAAAGGTCTGCACTAACATTGTTTCGAGCTCTCCTTGCACGATTATACTGAATAAGTGCATTTAAAACATCCAGCTGTGGTTAAAACATTCTTATATAAAAATGTTGAAATATAATATTTTGAAATATTAGCAGAATCCTTAGATTTTTATCGTTATCTAGCATGATGCGTGGATCGTAAAGATGGCACGAGATAATCACTTTAATAAAAGGTCAATAGATGAACCAGAAACAAAATTACCCTGCTAAAGAATGCTGAAGATGATTGGGTGAGAGAGGAACAACTTTTGAAGCAGATGACAAAGATATACTTTAAAAATTTGTATGAGTCAGTGGGGTGTCGAGATTTTCAACCTATCCTTCACCAAATTCCAACCTATGTTGATGAAACGATGAACCAACAGCTAGTAAAATCTATTACTTTGGAGGAGATTACGGCTGCAATGCAACAATTAGGAACTACTAAAGCTCCAGGACTGGATGGGCTTAATGGACTCTTCTTCAGGAATCACTGGCTAGCTATAGGCCAGGATATTTTTAGGGAGGTACAGAATTTTCTTGATATGGGTTATCTAAATCCAGACATGAACAGAACCCAAATCACCCTAATTCCTAAAATCCCGAACCTCGAAAAGCTTGAACAATTTTGCCCAATCAGCCTATGCAATTTTGTCTACAAAATCATATCCAAAGTATTAACCAATAGACTTAAACCTCTGCTACCAAGCCTTATTGCTGAAGAACAAAGTGCTTTTGTAAGGGGTAGACAAATTCAAGATAATATCCTCATTGTGCAGGAAGTACCCCATAGGATGCGAACTCGAGAGAGGAAAAGTAAATTCCAAGCCATCCTAAAGTTAGATATGTAGAAGGCGTATGATCGGATTGAATGAGACTTCCTTCGAGAATGCTTAATCAAGATGGGTTTATGTGATAAGTGGGTACAATGGGTGATACAATGCGTTTCAACGGTTTCATTTAGTATCAATTTCAATGGGGAACTCCTACCTTCATTCAAGCCAACCAGAGGGATTCGATAGGGTGACCCACTATCCCCTTATCTCTTCATTTTAGTGGCAAACACCCTCTCTAACCTGATGAAGCAAGCTGTAGTAGATGGTACACTCCAAGGAATCAAGCTGAATAGAAGTTGTCCTACTCTATCACACTTGCTATTTGTGGATGACTCAATTTTCTTTCTCAATGGAACCATATTAGAATGCCAAAATCTGGCGGCCATTTTACACCAATATTGCTTTGCATCAGGCCAGGCTATTAATCTTAATAAGTCAGGCATATATTTTAGTAAAAGCCGTCCAGTGAACTTGAGAAGAAATATGGTTTCAGAATTGAGAGTTCCAGAGATAGAGAAAACATGAAAGTATTTAGGAATTCCTTCGGATTAGGGAGTCTCGAAGAAAGATATGTTCGCTTGGATTCTAGCTAAGTTAATATGAAGTTGGAAAGCCAAAAGGATAATTTGTTGTCAAAAACAGGGAATGAAATATTGATTAAATCAGTGGTACAGGCCATTCCTCAATATGCAATGTCCATTTTCAAAATCCCTGTTTCAATTTACAAATCTATTGAGAAGAAAATTGCCAATTTATGGTGGAGAAATAGTAACAAATCTGCTGGGATTTATTGGAAAAAATGGGAAACTCTGAAACTTAGGAAGGATGAGGGGGGTCTAGGCTTCAAAGATTTACTTGCCTTCGATACAAGTATGTTAGGGAAGCAAGCTTGGCATTTTTCACAACAACCTCAGTCCCTGCTAAGCCAAGTGATGAAGGGTCTCTATTACCCACAAGGTGATTTTTGGAAAGCTAGAAAAGGTTCCCAACCTTTGTGGGGATGTCAAAGCATTATCCTTGGAAGAGACTCTATATCACCATTTGTTATGTATTCGGTGGGAAATGGAAAGAAAATTTCGATTCGAGAAGATAAATGGTTGAGAAGTAGACTCATTGGTGGCCCAGCAACAAAAAATGAGCCGGTTAATGTGGCTGGACTAATAGAACCAGGAACTGGGAAATGGGATGAACCAAGGGTAAGATCGTTGTTTGATGATCAAAGAGTGAAGGAAATCCTAGCAATCCCTATTGGACTACCTACTACAGAAAACAAATTGGTCTAGATGAACAACAAGTCAGGGTCCCATACAGTTAAAGGCGGTTATTTCACCACTAGAGATGGATCAGCTAGCACACATACAATAATAGCAACTTCATCTCACCAAATGAAACCTCAACTTTGGAAATATATTTGGCACTTCGGAACTCTACCCAAAGTCAAATTATTTCTCTGGAATGCATGTCAAAATGCATTGCCCACACTGGATAACTTGCACATGAGAAGAATAATACCTGCCCCATTATGTCCCATATGCAAACAAGAAGTTGAAACCATTGAACATACCCTCTTGCTCTGCCCATGGACAACTCAAATATGGTGCGCTACCTCCCTGCAAATCAAAATATCAAGATTTGGTTTAACAAGACTCGATGAATGGCTGTGCATGTTAAAATAAGACCCACAAGGAGATCTGAAGTTCGACCTAACCGCAACAACCTTATGGTGCATATGGAAAGATAGGAATCACTTCATTTTTGGACAACGTCCGCTGCATCCGCAACAAACATTGTTCAAAGCCTTAGCTCTACACGAGAACTTTGTCACGTGGAACCGAAAACCAAAGGGAGAGAAGACAAGCGAGACCCAGACTTACCAATGGCAATCCCTCACCTTAGATGTGCTGAAAGTTAACATTGATGCCTATTTTGTCCGGAATGAAGAAGCGGCTACAACTTCTGAGGAGAACAAGGGATCGAACGAAGAAGCGACTGCAATTTCGGAGGAGAACAGGAGATCCATCGCTTGCATTTGTCGAGACTCCAAGGGGTGAATCGTTGATGGCTTCTCGAAGTTGGTGGTGGTTTCCTCGGCAGAACAGACGGAGGCCATGGCTCTTCTCAAAACCCTAGAGTTCCTTTCTTCTAGATCTGAGTTGAGGCTGCAAGTACACTCTAACTGCCTTCCGCTCGTGCAAAGTGTTCTGGCTTTGACAAAAACAAGTTGGGAAGTAGAGGCTATCGTGGACCGGATAAAGACCAAGCTAAATGAATTTTCTCGCCTTTCTCTGGCCCATTGTAGCAGGGAGTCTAATAGGACGGCAGATTGGCTTGCAAAAGCCCAAAGAACTAACTGTCTTCCTAGTAATTGGATAGCTAATCCCCTACCCAGCCTTTTTGATTTGTTATGTGCTGATGCTTTTGATGTATTTCCTCCAAACTTGGCTAAGTAAATCCATAGTAACCGTATTTTCAACCAAAAAAAAAAAAAATCAATCGATTTCGCACCGAATGCTAAAGAGATGTAATAGGTAGGGGAATCTATTCACATTTGATATGCCATTCACACAATGATAGATAGATATCATGTTCCGATGCTTCGATTCGGTAAATTGTAAGACTTGTCATCATCGTGCATGGTGAACCACCGCATTGCTACCGGTGGAGGTATCAAAATGGGTTTAAAATCCATATTTTGACTCATATTTAATGGTGTGAGTCGTAAATGGGTTACCTTAAATTTTAAAAACAAGCTTAAGTAGGTTATAAATGGGTTACTTAACAATTTAATTCGTCTTAAATGTGTATTAAATAGGTTACGTAACAAGCTTAAATGAATCATAAACAAGTCATTTTTGTTTTTAAAAAAAATTTCTGACTTTTTCTTATAATTTTTTTATTTTTTTCTTTTCTTTTGTTTTCTTTTTCCTTTTAAAAAAAAATCTTTCTTAGTTGGTGGCTATCATGAAGACAATTGGCAAACGGCCACAGACAAGCTCGTCGACCTTTGGCACTGGCGAGGCTCAAGCCTTGTCAATTTGGAGAGACTTGAGCTAGCTAGAGGTCATCGAGCACTAGGGGCTAGCAAGCTCGAGCTCGCAATCCGACCTCTAGCAAGGCTTGAGCTTGCCAACATCGAGTAAGAGTTTAGCCTTGTTAGATCTGGAGAGGTGGAGCCTCGCCCTCCACTCTTGCCCAAGGCAGGCTCAGCTCGGCTAGATCCAACTTTGGTTGATTTTAAATTGTGAATATCTATATTGATGTACTATCACAAAAACTTCTCACAGGATTGCCTGGAAACTTGAGACTTCAAACCATAGATGGTTAGAGGTGTCTCAAAAAAGTGAGCCGCCAACTACTTGTTATCTGAACAATTGAATATGTTTATTATTGAGTTCTTTTTTTTTTCTTTTTATCAAAAGAGAATCAATTACATAATTTCTACCGTCTCTTAATTATTTTTGTCCCTAACGAGTAGACTATACAAATACTATTGAGTGTGATTTTATTTTTCACTTCGTTTTAAATTTTATTTGATTTATTATAAAGTCACCACTCATTTTCTATGTTTCATCAATTCAATATGACAATATGAATATGCACTTACTTTGTTTCACGTAGTTCCTTACACAATGGTCTTCGATATTCCACATGTCCAACTTTGGTTGGTACGTTCCTTGATAATGTCAGAGTATGATATTCCCAAACATTATTAAAGTTATCTAACGTGCAATGCTCGGATTGTTGTCTAGTAAATCGTACAAAAAAAGAAACGCAACAGGAATATCGCTTCAGTAAAAGTCTGAAATTCTTTAGACGAACGGCTTTTCAAAAAGCCACGTTGGCAATCTCACATTTCATTCGCAAAGCCGAGGAAAATCTGTCCCCATTAACCTCACATAATTCTACAGTTCCTATTATTGAGACAAATGACGAGGCAAACATATTTATGTTTGACGTAAATTCCACAAAATGGTAGATCAAGTTCATGTTGGACAAATGCCTGGAACATTGGTACAGACGTAAGAATTACTGGTCGACCTAGAGTGACCCCCTGAGAAGTATAGATATTTCAATATTATGACTACAGTCTACATTAGACTTGGGAATCTATAATATGTATTGTCTGAAGAGGCCATGAGAACCACGACACCCGATTTTAATAATAATTAAGTATGCACATAAACGATGTCCATAACTCGTAATTTATCAATCGAAGAAAAGGTAGAAAGAGATTTCTTCCATCTTGGAGGAAAGTATAGCCTTATCCAATGTTCAGCCTAACATTTTATCTTACTATAAGTGGTCTTTCAACATGTGTAAAGGAGATGAAATCAGTCCCACTTACAAAAATTTGGGATTCAAAAGTGCCTGAATCTGGCTCGATTACAATTTATGATCATGTTAACGAGTGGCCAGATTTTTGTTTATCATTCGTCATTTAATCTGATATCGCATCATCTGCAGCACAATTATGTATGCGCCGAAAAAAAAAAAAAAAAAATCTTTCGTATCGTGACAATTTTACATTACATATGAGAAGTCAAATCAACTCTGAAAAGCCAATCAGTGTATATGGCGCCTGGAAATGGAGTCCTGAAATTTCAATGTCTTGAGGGACATCAACAAGCTGCCTCTTTGCGTTGCTGGGTGTCCCATCCCTCAGTATCTCGAAGTTGATCCCGTAATTGGAACTCGAACCGGCTTCTTGAAGGAGATCGTTTTCGCGCCATGCATGTTGACCGTGATCATCGATGGCCGCCGACATTTGCCCCAACTAAGCTTTGCTTAGCATGCCTCTTATCCCGCTGGGCCCTGATGGCCTAACATGGTACCTAGACCTGATTTTGGTACTTTTAGTTCCCTTCTTTGAGTAGATTGCTTTCGCTATACAGGAATTTGAGATCTGCAGTGCTTATGATATAGGTTTGAGCAGCTTTCCTCCATTCAGAAGTTACCAGATCTCTGGCCTTGACTGTCTTTAAGCATCGAATAGGGCCTCCGCCTATTTCAATGGCCTAGAAGACAGCCACTTCCGCGGCTTGCTCTGCACACCCTGGTTTAGAAGTTTCAGAGGCTGAGTGAAAGTTTTCAGGTTTCAGTTGTCCATCAACACTTGGCCCCAGCAAAAGAAGCCTAAATGAGATATTGCTCAATTTATCTGGTCACACTGCCCACATACTCTGTTGATGTTATAATCCTAAACGATGGATATGCATTGCCGGCACAAAGCTATTTGATTCCAACATTCTACTAGGGGAATGTCGCTCAACCAAGGGTGTCCACACGACTAGTGGTCTGAATCCGAGATGCCATCATCTTTGGTGGGAACGATACATATATGACTAGTTGCAGCCTAATCTGTTGCCTGGTGCTACCAAGTAAACCCTCGACTACATTCCGTCGAGCCATGCCAACTTAGGTTGAGCTTTTGTGGACTCCTGAAGGGCAATCTTGTGAAGGGGGACTCCTTAGGTTAGGCTATCCCTTGGTGGGAGTTCGCATGACTTTCACGCCCATCTGGAATTTGTCCTCCATGCCGCAACTTCCATCGACCTGCGTATCAGGCCCAATCTGCACGATACTTTCTTCTCTAGGGGTGAGGTCATATGATGCCATTGCCATGCGCTCGTGCATGAGAAAAATCCCTTAAAAGTAGGCCGCGAGCTGATCGGTTGCTTGAGAAAGAAGCCTAATGCCATCTGCACAGGGTCGACAGTCCTGCATCTTCTTGGAGTAGCCCTTCAAAGATGATGATTCAAGATCAGATGAGCCTCAATGCGGGCCATGGGATGGACAGCTAGTTATTGTTCTACAATGATAGTGACATGCTAGCCCCTTTGATCGATATATGTCGAGCAAATCTGCGTGAAGAGCCTGATCGAAGAGGTCCTTGTCTACTTTCATCGTTTCCTTTTTTTTTCCTAGAAATCTCATTCAACCAAATCCGCTTGTTATTGTTTTTCAATGTACTAGCACGGAACAGAGTTCCCTGCTACTACATTGCGAACAAGTTGGTAACTATCACATACCATGTTGGTAACTTGTTCATCTAGTTGTGTATGGGTAACTTTCAACAGGTTAAAACAAATATCAAAGTTTATTTATTCCTCAAATTTACCAACTATTTTAATAATCTACCCACATTTACTTTTGTGACTTACCAACCATTTGAAATTACTAAATCTTAATTTGATTGATATACCAACATTCAGTTATCAACTTTGTTATAGAAACTGATTTCTTTGTGATTTACTTGTGATTACCAATGCTTTCGAAGCACTGACTTCATTTAAAAATTTCCCACCTTAGTTTCACTGACATATCACCATTCATCACGTTAACAAAGTGCACCACAACAGCAATGGGGTACAAGCCAAGCCAGGCCGGCCGGCAGCCCCCCATCCCGGACGCCCTAGCTGATGATGATCTAGGGAATGTCCACTTTCCCGGCCGTGCACTTCTGCAGGCGTATCGCCGCCGCATAGTCCCCATAGGCCTCATGCCCAGAGAAGTAGCCTGTTCAGAGAGAATGAGTACTTCAGCGTGTCCCTGCCAGATTCAAGCCCAAAGGTCCTTGTCTGATCGGACATAGCATTGTAAAAGCCGTAGCAATACGCGGCCTGGTCGGTGTTATGCTCGATGATGCTGCCCAAGAACTGAACTGCCTTGCTCCTAGTGTTCATCCAGGCCGGGACACCCCACGGTAGGTCGCCACCCGGCCCCCTTAGGGCATCCCTGGGTGGGAACAGCCCCCCGGCCTCCATGGCATTGTCCAGTATCTCGAAAGTCAGGCTGCCTCCCATGAGCCGGAACAGTTTCCAGTAGCTGCCCGCCGCCCTCGTCTCGGGCTCCATAGCTGGGAGTCTCGCCGCCGCAGAGCTCGCGCAGAGGCACGAAACATGCTGGCAACGTTGGGACCCGTCGCCACAGCCTGCTTCCTCGAGATGTACACCGTCTGATGAATTTTCCTATAGCACGAATGCACGTAAAAACTACTTCTTTTCCGTCATTCCACGCCTGGGTGGGTGGATTCAGCCCTCTCTTTTTCGGACCAGGCAAGTCCGATTCAGGCAAAAGATTTTAGAAGAAAATGATGAGAAGAACCGAAAAAGAAATCTTGAATTCTTGCACCCCTAAGCTTTCTACATGTACTAGGCCTGTCTGCTGTTTTTTCCTGTCCGAAATGTATCAAGTCATGGGTAAATTTTACTTTTCAAGAACCTACCTATGCTGAAAATGATTTGATCACTTCGCATTTAATATTGTGCATCTATATCTGTCTATTGTTACATACGCTTTCCAAAGGATTACCTAGAAACTTCAAGACTTAAGCAATAGATGATTAGAGATGACTTCTCCTTATTAGTTTTGCCAAATTCCTAAACAAAAATAGCACCTAAACAATTTGACGTGTTTTCCATTCCAGTATTTTTAATTGATACAAAATCAATTATGTAAAATTCTACCCTCTCTCGATCATTTCTCTCCATAACCAAGTTTAATATTTACGGACTTTCTAAATGTTATTGAGTGGCCCACTTCAGAAAAATTAAACATAGTCATAAATTATCTAAATAATAAGCTTTTAAAAAATTGAATCGGTAATTTCACACAATTTAAAAAGTTTCATATGAACAACTGAGCAAAATCCATTGCGTAAATTTACATATTTCTATATATCATTGAGTTTATTGAGACAAATATATCTATGCGGACATAAAAGTCCATGAAATGATCTCTTGATTCTACTTTCAGAGTGAACCCCTTTAAAACCCCCCTTCTCAAAAAAAGAGAAAAAAAGGACCCGAATATTTTAATTAAAAATTCGGATTTTCTCTATCAGTCTAGTAAAATCCAGCATTCAAACCCGCAATATGAGAAGGAAACCCGAAATCCTGCGCTCGTTCTCCTGAATCCTCCTGCGCCGTGCTTCCGCCGCACCCCGCCGGTCCCTCCGTCCGTCCATAACCTGAAGGCTTCCTCTCTCTCTCCCTCAGCCCCTCTCGTGAAATCTCTTCCTCCGCAATTTCGTCGTCGCCGGCGTCTCTCCGTCGCCACCTCGCCGGACGCGCGAATCCCTAATTCGCGGCGCGCGGCTGTCTCCGGCGCTCCTCTGTGGCGGAACCTCGCCGACTGCTCAGCGCTAGGAACCCCTGCGGCAGGAAATTCGAGGGATGGACGTGATCTCCCAGCTGCAGGAAATTTGGGGACTCTGTGCTCGTTCTTGCAGAGGACGTGAGCAGATTTCATTCATAAATGTATACTATGGAAGTTCTCATCGGTTGATCACGGATGTGATGGGTAGTTCTGGAGATGTAATGCGAGTTGGGCATTTGGTTCATTTTTGTGTATGCCTCCATGTGTGTTAGTTATTCCTACAGAAGAAAACGGGACCTTCTCCACTTTTTTCTTGTGGATTCTGTCGGTGGATATATCTGCCACGAGTATCTCAGTGTGCATATGTACATAGAATGTGCTGTGATTTGTTTTACACGAGTTGAATAATCTTTTGACTCATGTGTGTGAAATTGTTATGCACATTTGAAAGAGCCACCACTCTTGTGTAATCACGACTATCGTTTCTTTCAAATGTGTTTCTGCATCTTAAAGTCAGTAGAATGGTTTGAGATTGTAACTCCATCAGCATTCTTGATCTTGAGTAAGGTGGATTGTTGGTTTCTGATTTCTATCTCATTCACTTTTGTTTTACTTCATGCTTGAAGTAAAATGATGGTCGGTGTGACATCCTAAACTCTGCGACATCAGTATATTCTCGCGGGTGAAAGCAATTAGCCTCCATTTTAGAGATGAAGCATTATGCTTCAAGTTATAAAATTCGGTCTCTTTTCCACCATTTGCTTTGGCAATCTGGATAAAGTTCTATCGGAACTCTTTTTCTTTCGCAGTTTGATGCCTTAGTAGCGGGACTTCCACTACCTGAGGGAGGTGAAGAAGCTCAACTCAAAAGGATTGCAGACCTCCAGGTTAAGAGGATCCATGGTTTTTGGCATCTTTAGTTCATTATTTCTGTTGTTTAAGGCTGTTTCTTATTCATTCCAAATTACCTTTGCACAGGCTGAGAATGATGCTGTAGGACAAGAGCTTCAGAAGCAACTTGAAGCTGCCGGTAATTGCCCTATCGATGAGGGTGTGAGGGCATTTGTCTCTTTCACTTATGTATGTCAATTTTTGGTCGAAAGTGATATCTTCTATGATTTTTGGCATTGGCAGAGAAGGAATTGAAGCTGGTCCAGGAGCTATTCAGCCAGGCAACAGATAACTGCTTCAATTTGAAGAAACCAGAATAAAAATTGAGGACGCTTCTCTTCTTTACCTTTTTTGTAAAATTTATGCAGTAGAGATGATGACTCAGAGAAATAGGCATTCTACTGTTCGAATAGTGCAAAGAGACCTGAGATGTCACAACTCTGTACGGGTGAGTTTTGAAGTCCTTGCCGAGTAAAAGTTTCTCGGTGCACAAAAAGCATCAATATGGGCATCAAGTCAACCAAACAATCACTCAAATGAAGTAGTTCTGGCGAAGTAAGAAGTCTAGTCTTGAATCTTTAATTGCAAAAACAAACTATAATGTTACATTAGCAATGGAAAGTTCTCTGTTTTGTTGTGCACCTTCCTTCCCTCTGAAGTTTTCAAAAATTGCTTTGTTACGTTTTGGTCCTTCTGAGGAAGGTCTTGGTATCGGATGAAGCATGGGCTTGTTTGCCCTTGCAGTGTAGATCAAGAATCAAGAAGGCAACTTTTATAGTTGTGAAGTTCAAGAAATCAGAGTTTTCCGTGTCTGAACGAGAGTGGAGAAAAGGGCGGGCTTCGACTTTGAACACTAGACCCCTTGTGGGCGTGTGTCGGGTTATGGCTAGCTTACCCTCTTTAGGGTGCTCTTCTGGCAGGCTTCGTGGCCCCAAATAAAGGGCCCAACCATTAGTTTAGAACTCTCCCAGAGTGTACGTAAACAGCCAAGAGAATAGTATATCCTCTTCTCCAAAAGGGGCAATGAGAATGCTCGGCTTTCTGGTTGAACTGCCCACATTGTTGGTGTTGTTAGGATCCCAGATGACGGACATACATTGCTGGCCTCTCTGGGCCACGTGAGCAAAGGGTCAGAAACCGAGGTTGCCAATGTATTTGGTGGGTACTTGGCATCGATGGCTTGTTATGGCCTAATTTGTTGCCTGCTGCTACCGACTAAACGATCCACTACATTTTGGGGGATGGTGCTAAATTGGATGTACTTTTGGGCTAGGGAGAGGAATTCTTCCTCACGAATATTAGTCTTACACCTAACATTGGCTTTTTCAATCTCATTAAATATTTATGGATAGTCCAGGTTGTTGCCTTATCTCTTGGTCAAATCAGCCACTGATACTCCAGGATCAGTTTGAGAGAAGTATGTCTGGAACTGGACTTGCATGTCCCACCAATTTCAAATGGAACTCGTGGGCAAACTGAGGTACCACTTTGAGGGAAACCGCATCAACATATAGGACCCTTATCAATTGATGTTGGACAATATTTGAGTGGCATGTGGAAATATGCAATGAGGGAGGCATATAGGGGCCCATTAAAATTTGACTTGGAACTTCCTATTCAGATAGTCAAATCCAAAACTTAAGCTATTTGGTGGAGAAAACCACAAGAATATATATAGCACATGAGACCAATTATCAAGTAATGTGTGACAATATTTCAACAGCTATGATTTCACATTCACAAGTGAACATAGTGAATTAAGGCACTTCATACTTTCTAGGGACAGGTCGATGTGATCAAGGAATGATTTCCTAGACAAAAGCCTTTAGTATAGGTCCATGCAAATATTTCTATTGTCCTAGTCAGATATTCTTTGTCCAGAGGATTGGGTACTCTCGGTTCATTTTCATCGAGTTATTCTTCATGGTCTTGTCAATTTCTAGTCTCCTTGGAGGCTAGGTGTAGTTCCCCACTTTTTTTGCCATCATTCGCATTGACCTCTCTAGGAACCACTTGTGATTGTTTCCTTCTCCTAACATTAGCATCGAAGGCCTCAGATTATTCATCCAATTCTTTATTAGACTTTATCCTGAATTTCCAAAAGGTCCAAGTGAATCAATCGAAAAGATATTCCTGCACACTTTCATTAGGAGACTGAGACGGTGGGCTTTCGTTCCCTGGACCATCCCTAGCCGGGGAGGCTTTTGTTGGGTTAGAACCCAACTTTTGGTTATTGGAGTAGTTGGCTTCACAACGGTGAAGCCCAAACATGCTTCCAGTACTTCGGCAAGACATTCTATTCTCCAATAGTGGTCGCCATAAAAACATGTAAGGTGGACTTTTCACAAGATTGTGATCCCCATAAACTCAGTGATTTCAATTAGTAATAAAAGTCCAAACGAGGGTGATCGATGACCAATTAAAATGTTAAAATTGAGGTTGAATCCAAAGTAAATGAATTCTAACGTGTCTTGAAGTCTCGAGAACTCCGAAAAAAATGTGAATTACTGATGAAGCACAAACTGTAGATTGGAAACAAGGAAATTGAATTGTAATTTTGTTGAACCAGAATGGATGGCTTGCATTCCTTGAGGCCATACTTACTCGATCACTAAAACTGAACATATACCATTAATGGCGTTCCCTAGGATGCGTGAAGAAAGTAAAAAAAACTAACAAAACACAACAGGAATGCTTCTATAAACAACGACAAATATTGAAACTAGGAAACCTAATATAAAATGAAATTCAAATCCGAATTCAGGTTAATCTGATCTACTCTAAATAACCTCCTCATCTTCATATCTTCACAATTATTCTAATGTGCTTTGGGATTTTGTGGTGCCTCCCGTTGATTCTTCTTTTGTCTTTTAAATGGACAATTGCGTTATACATTCTAATCTTCCTCCACAAGAATCATTAAACATCTTCGCTTGCACGCTACTCTAGGTGATTTGCAACTGCTTTTGATTTCTTAGCTATGGTTACTTACCGGTAGATTAATCCTCCTTAGGTCAATCTTTAACTTCTATGCATGTTTCGAATCAATTGATAGTCACCTAGTATCATGCAATTGGCTCAAATACTGTCAATTAGAAACTTGTGATCGATGAGTTCATTAGAAGTTTCATATAGGCTTTGTGGGTTAAATGTATTGTCATGGCCTGATTTGAACTTAATTTGGACTGCTAACTTCTTCACGTTTGGGCCTAAATTTTAGCTCCGATTTCAACATGGGGTTAGTGGAATAAAAGAGGAAAAGAAAATTAAATGGATATGTACAGTACAAGTCCTAAAACTTGTCAACAAAGTGCAATTGAGTCCTAAAACTTACAAAAAGTGCAATCAAGTCCTAAAACTTGTAAACTTGGTTCAATTCAGTCCTTTCGTTAACACCGTTAGTTTATGTTAACGGAAATTGCTGATTTGGCTTATTTTAATATTTTCTCTCTCCTACGTGGCAATTAGGGCAAGAAAAATTGTGCACGTAAGCGAAACGACGTCGTTTTGTGGGTATTACCATTCTCAAAACGACAACGTCTCTCCTCTGTTTTTTTTCACGACGTCTCCTCCTCCGTTTCTCCGTTTCTTTACGACATCTCTTCGATTCTTCCTCTCTCGAATCAACGAACCCTAAGCCCTAAATCTCGCAGATCTCTTCCCTCTTCCCCTCTCGAATCAACGCAACCCTAAGCCCGAAATCTCGACGCAGATCTCTTCCCTTCTTCCCGTCTCGAATCAACGCAACCCTAAGCCCTAAATCTCGACGCAGATCACCGCCTCGCGAGTTGCAGTTCTTCATCAAACGCTGGTGCGAGTACGCGCGACACTCATCCCACGAGAGCCTTGGCGGTGGATCGAGCGGCGCCGACGGTGGAGGCGAGTGGATTGAGCGGCGTCGACGATGGAGGCGAGGTGAATTTGTTTGCACCGCTCGCTTACTCTGTGCTTGACAGGCTGAAGTCTTTGGACCAGTTGACTCAGATTTCTTCTCTCATGTGTATTGGGGATTGTGATTACCGGAGCCGAGTCGCGAGGAGGTCGTCCCGGAGGTGAGGGTCGAGGATCGCAATTCCTTGGACGAGGCTAAGCAAAGCTCTCCTGATTACCGAGTGACAGGTCATTTTCTGGATGAATCGTGCGTGCGCATGTGTGTGGAGAATGATTGATTGCACTTGCGCGATGCATGTCCTCCGTTTGGGTAAATTCTTTTGCTGCTTCTTGCTGGTGTATCCGCAGGCTAGTTGTGGGACTTTGTGTTGTTATGATACCTCTACAATGGAACAGTAGCTCGCTGATTTTGATGCTTGAGAGATCATAAACGGTAATCAATTCGATTGAAAACGGTTAGCTGATGTTTCCTTAGACTTGGCTTGAATGCGTACCTCGCTTTACGAGGATAATCACCCATCCCACCACCTTGCTAGGCATTCTAGATGTTTATATATCAAATTTGTCCTTTGTCGTAGTAATTCCATTAATTGAGATCACAGATGCATGCTGAATTTACATTAAAACTCACTCTCAAATTTGGTTGCTAATTCTACTGCTTGGAACGAATATAGATCATTTAAACACTGCCTACAAAAGAACTGTCATAGGTATCAACTTTCATATGATTGTCCTTGTTCATATGCCATTGTGGATGTCAGTTATTTGAATAAATACGATATGCGGTTTCACCATCATTCAATTCTTGTAATTGATGCTGTGGATAATCAACAATGCCTACAAAAGAACTATCGTAGGCACGTTTAAATTGAACTTCTTTACATCACATTGTTCAGTAATTATTCACTAGAATCATCATCATGGCTGATAAATGTACATGACCGTTACACAGTACCTGCTTAGTGGTGTCACATGACTATGAATGTTTTCAAAGAACTGTAACTTAACAGAAATCAGTTAAAGATTAGATGGCCTAATGATATATTGCCTCAACAACCAGTTCTATCAAGAATTATCCTCTTTTGGAATTATCTATGGATATAACATTTTCCTGTTCTTCCCCATTTTTTTATGCTTGTTGCTATCCCATAATCCTTTAAGTTGAATCTATAGATATAGTTCCTTTTCACTGTCGATGACGACAGTGATTTGCAACTGTATGTATTTCTGTCATTCGGAAAATGATAATTTATACTTTTAGTTAGATATCTAAAGTGAGGACTCTTCTTTTGCACTTTATCAATCTTTTATTGCTCATGGGATGCTCTATAGTACTTGAAGTCATTTTCTAGCTACAGGATGAGTTGTTGGTGTTCCAATCTTGTGAGGAGACTTACGATCACATCTTTTTTCATGATGCATTTTGCAGTAATCTGGTTGGCAACAACTTTGCATTGGACAACTCTGACAGAAGGTAAATGCCTAGCGATTTTTTGTTTATGATGCTTGAGAGATCATAAACGGTAATCAATTCGATTGAAAACGGTTAGCTGATGTGTCCTCAGACTTGGCTTGAATGCGTACCTCGCTTTACGAGGATAATCACCCATCCCACCACCTTGCTAGGCATTCTAGATGTCTATATATCAAATTTGTCCTTTGTCGTAGTAATTCCATTAATTGAGATCACAGATGCATGCTGTATTTACATTAAAACTCACTCTCACGTTTGGTTGCTAATTCTACTGCTTGGAACGAATATAGATCATTTAAACACTGCCTACAAAAGAACTGTCATAGGTATCAACTTTCATATGATTGTCCTTGTTCATATGCCATTGTGGATGTCGATTATTTGAATAAATACGTCTCAGTTTCACCATCATTCAATTCTTGTAATTGATGCTGTCGATAATCAGCAATTCTGCAAAGCTCGTATTAGTATTCACTAATCAAGCCTTACGGTTCGAACCATGACTTGGAGAAGCTATCGCCGCTTCAATGATTTAAAAACTTTTAGCATTTAATTAGCAATTGCATCATCCATGAAGGAACCTTAAATGTTTCAATGAAAGTCATAAAAATAAAGGAATTTTTCTTGCAATAGAATTATCTGCTTTTGGTTTAGTCATAAGTTCATGCTGCCATACTGGTCAACTGAATAAAATTTTCTTCTTTTATCTTAGCCTTCTCCCTTCAGGATTAAACTGTCTTCAGCAGAATTTTCCTTGCAACAGGGGGAAAGGAATCTGTAAGTCCATATAACCTTTTTCCCCTTAATACGCTTTCCTTTTGTTGAATGCCTCAACAAGAGGAGGACAGAGATTGGGTTTATAGCTACCTTACATATTTCGAGGATCACTTCGCGGAGGCTCCGAGATTTGGGAAAGTTTTCAGCGGGCGGTTCATTGCTCAGGCATAATTAGTTCAGTTTACTATCACTTTCAACTCCTTTTTTGCCGATGCAGGTTTGCTGATGCTTGTATTGGAGGGTTGACTACTCTCAAGGTCATCCATCAACATGGGTATGTTTACCCTACCTATTTCTCTTTACAAGTGAAGTCATTAGTAGTTTTTAGATGAAATTTTACGATTGAAAGTGCTATTTGTTTCTATTCTTTTGTAGGTCCAACGGGCAACAACAAAGTTTATCTCACTGTTTTCTTTGGAGGTAAATTTCAAGCTGGACCGCCCTTAGAATACGTAGATGGAAGGGTCGATGTTGTTGAAGTAGACATAAGTAAGGGTTCATTATCCAACATAATTTCAGCTGTTGAGGTTCTGTGTGGGCGTAAGATAGAAAAGCTCTTTTATAGAGTTCCTGGAAGTACTATTCTTGAAGATGGAGTAACTCTTAGGTACTTATGGGATAACTCCAATGTGATAGATCAATTTTATCATCATCTTCACTCTGAAAATATTGAATTGTATGTTGAGCACGTCGATGATGAAGAAACGCTTGATGAGATAGGGGGAGTTGAGATGGAAACTGAAGGTTTGTTTGATGTGAATATAGAAAGTGTTAATAATGTGGCTGATGATGTGTTTGAAAATATAATTGGAAATGCCGATGGTGATGGGAACCAGCTTGAGGGTGAAAGTAGGAATGTGGATGATGAGAATGATGATGCATGTAATTTGGTGGATGTTGAAGAGTCGAGTGACGATGATGATTTTGAATTGGTTAAAGCAAGAAGAAATTTAAAAGAATTTTCAGCGAGACATAGACTCAAAATTGGAACTAACATTGAAGAAACTTCTCAATTAGACATTGGCTCTCAAACTCCATTATCAGTTGATCCTCTAATGGTGGATGTGTCTGGGTGCGAAACATAGTACTATGATTCAGATGAAGAAGAAAGTCTTCATTCAGATTTAGATAATGAGAGTGAAAAAGAAGAAAATGATGTTATTTCAAGAAGAAGGAGTAGGTTTCCATCATATGATCGAAATTGTAAGAATCCAGTATTTGTTGTTGGCATGACATTTGAAGATTCAAGTGAGTTCAAAGATGCAATTTTGAGGTACTCAGTGGCTGAGCAAAGAGCAATTAAATACACCAAGAACACCACTGGATTTGTAAAGAGCTAGGTGTGCCGAAGCTAATTGTAACTGGATGATTTATGATGCTCTCGATAGCCAAACTGGATCATTCCATTTGAAAAAGTACATTGATGAGCATATATGTGCTATTACTTTTGAGAATAAGAGAGTTTCTAGTTCTTTTTAGCTAAACACTTCATGATTCTCATTTTACGCAATGCCTAAAGTTAAAGCACCTCAATTGAAGATATTGGTTAGAGAACAGTTGGGGGTGAATGTCACTGTGAGCCAATGCAGGAGAACAAAGCTAAAAGTGTTAAAGGAATTACAAGGCAATTATAAGAAAGAGTATGCACTGATGTACGATTACTTGGGAGAGCTTTACATTGCAAGCCGGGTGAGCACATTTATAATGAAAGTTGAAAGACCACTACCAGATTCCTTACCATTATTTGATAGGACTTACATTTGCTTTGATGCATGTAGGAAATGATTTTTGGCAGGGTGTCGGAAGATCATTGGATTAGATGGATGTTTTCTTAGGGGATTGATCAAGGGTGAGTTGTTGTGTGCTGTGGGGAGGGATGCTAACAATCAAATGTATCCGGTAGCATGGGCGTCGTAAGAATTGAGAATAAGGACACATGGAGCTGGTTTATCAACTTGTTGAAAGAAGATCTTGACATGGGTAATGGTAATGGATGGGCCTTAATAAGTGACCAACAAAAGGTATGTAATACTACTATCGCTCATCTTGAATTTGTTTGAAACAATGTATATAATGATTTCTAATATTAATGTTTTCTTTTCTTTTTTTTTTATATATTAGGGCCTCATTCCTTCAGTAGTTGAACTTTTGCCAAATGCAGAACATAGAATGTGTGCGAGGCATATATATTGTAATTGGGGTCAAAAATACAAAGGAAAGCATTGATGAGACAATTCTGAAATGTGCTAAGAGTACTAATATGTCAGATTTTGAGGTGCATAAACAAAGATTGAAGGAAATGACTCCACAAGGTCATGATGATCTATTCCAGATTGAGCCAAAGCACTGGTCTAAAGCCTTATTTGACACCGACATAAAATGTGATGTTGTTGATAATAATCTTAGTGAAGCTTTCAATGGTAGGTGTGTGGAAGCTAGGTGTAAGGCCATTGTGAGTATGCTTGAAGATATTAGAATCATGATTATGAATAGAATGCACAATCAAAGGGATGCATGTGCTAAGTGGACAAGGAATTATGGTCCAAGGATTGTGCATAAGTTACATCGAATACGGTGGCTAGTAGATATTGCCATTTGATATGGAATGGAGATCAAGGATACGAGATTATGGAAAATGGTGACAAATATGTTGTAGACTTCAATTTGAATACTTGTTCTTGTAGAGCTTGGAAAGTTAGTGGAATCCCATGTTGCCATGCTATATGTGCAATACACCACAAGAAAAATGATCCGGGTGACTACCTAGCCGATTGCTATAACAGGAACAAATACTTAAGTGCTTATCAATTCATGATGCCTACTGTGAGAGGACAGAAATTTTGGGGTAAAACTAATAAAGAAGCCCCTCAGCCCCCACCGATCAAAAGATGCCCGGTAGGCCAAAAGGAGTAGAAGAAAGCAACCACTTGAGCTTGTAAGAGAGAACATAATGACTAAAGAGGGTAAGCGAATGACTTGTTCTACTTGCCATGTGGTTGGACATAATTGTAAAGGATGTCCTCTGAGAAAGGTATTTCTTAACTAATTGATTTTGTTGATTCTAAGCCTGTTGTCTTGTCATCAATGCTTACTATGTGCTTTTTAGGCCCATGCAAATGCACCTGAAGCTCAATCTCAAGCCAATTCTAGTGGATCAAGGCCTAAAAAAAGACAAGTATGTTGTGATAGATTCATGCATTATAAGTTATAAATGTAAAGATTTCGATTTACTAATGACGTATATATATGCAGGCTAAAGCTACAGCAACGGCAAGTACAACTCAAGGAGGATCCAAAGGCCATATCATTGCTTCTGCAGAAGCTAGTGCACTTGTACAGATAATAGTGGGCAGACAAATTCTTCAGCCAATGCTTTTGCAGAAGCTAGTGCACAAGTAGAAGATACTTTTGCCAATGCTTTTGCAGAAGCTAGTGCACCAATTGAAGATACTTCAGCCAATGCTTTTGCTCAAGTCGATGTGCCAGCAGAAGATACTTTAGTCAATGCATGTACGAACTCACTTTGGACCGTGCAAGATACTTGACCAATGCTAAAGCTCAGTCTAGTGTAAATGAAAGAGGATGTTGGGCTCACGCTAATGTAAGTGGATGTAGTGGACAAGCCAATTCTTTTGCTAAAGCTAGTGTTAATCAACGACAAGGATTTTTCGTGCTCAAGCCAATGCAATAGCTAGCGCGAGACCTCAAAAAATCCCGGTGAGTAATACCTCACCAGCCATGCATTCATGTGTTGTAATTACATTGTCACATTCGATTTTTTTTTTTTTTTTTCAGTTTAAAAGACCTGCCATTGAAATGGAAACGATACAAGGGCAGTCACAACCGAACAAGAAAAAGAAAATGGTATGTTTACACAACTCCTAAAAACAACCTTCAAATTCTCAATGTGAGTATGTTTTAACACTTTACAATGGGAACTGATTGTCTCCTTGAACTAAAAACATACCCATTCTTTTGTAGCCTATCTCAACTCATACAAGATTATCGAAACAATCGGACAAAGGAGTAGTTTTAGGAGCTTCAATGGAAAAAGCGCATCCCCAAGCTAGTGCACAGCCTCAGTCATCTCAAAGTGCTCTTCAAAAGCATGTTGTTGTGAAGTCAAAGCCACCATTGCAACTCCAGGACAGTTTGCAGCTTCAAGCATTAAGAACTTATCCTCGAAAGCACATCGGTGTAAAGCCAAAGCCACCATCGCACCCCCAGGCAAGTTCTCAGCCTCAGTCCCAAAAACATGTTGCCATAAAGCCGAAGCCGAAGCCACCATTACAACCGCCAATGAGTTCACAGCCTCAGTCATCTCATACTTCAATTGCTCCCGCAAAGCCTATTTGGAAGTGAGTCACAAAAGGCACACCATATACAATTAAAAGCTCACGACTTATGAATCAAGCGCACGATGAACCTGGTGGACCACTCGAGATAGTTCAACCACCCGAGACAGTAGACTTGGATTGACGTGCTTGCTAAATGTGTCTTGTCTCATGAAAGTTGCAACAAGAAATTCTCCTTTAACATTATCTTGGGTGCTGTTTTTGCTGGCCAATTTCTTATATGGTTTGTGGTTTGTAGTGTTTTGTAGCAATCAATTTTAGTGATTTTGTAATCACCAAAGAACGTGTTGGGACTGTGTTTAATGACTCGTCCCTTTTGCTGTATACATTTGAGAATATCGTATCCGTCTCTTTGCCTCTTGGATGCAGTAGTGCAATGTGCAAATTTATCTGCCTAAGAAAAGAGCACCTTTGTTTTGCATCCGTGTATCGAGGCAGCATGCCATGGTACGTGCATGTTCCTTTTCAGTTTCTTTATTTGAATAGGAGTTTTATATATGTTGAGCACCTCAGTACAGTCTCCATATATATTCACAACTTACATAATGTCAAAAAGAAGGTTGCGGTGGAGGGAATGTTCGGCCGTTTTGAGTTAAAAAAAACTTGTCTATCTCTAGATACCTTTCATTACATAGTACACACCGATATTATCGAGACGAATCCCCATTAGAGATTATATTTGGCATCTAGAGCTCCTTTAACATCATCTCAAGATTCTGTTGTTTCTGCAGTGAATCGTCATCTCGTTTCGGCCAAGATTTCATCGCGTACACACCGCTCACATTGGGTGGTACCTCGTTCTCATCCACGAAGACATTGCCTTCGTAAGTCACTGCCCCTCCATCTCGAACTCTGCCATTGCCAGTTACTTCTACAATCAATTTCGGAAAACCAATGCTCTCTTCACGAATCAGACCCTCCCTTGCCTCTCCTATCAACTTCTCAGTCCTTTCGCTTTCGAGGAAAGAAACCCTTTTGAAAGAAACCAGAGAGGGCTTGCTTGGAAAGTTCTTTCCTTTCTTCTGACGTAAAGCCAAGAAAGAGAGAGTCGTGCAAGCTAACATTCGTCAGAATGCAAAAGCAGTATAATTTGTCAAGGCATGGAAAGTCCCGAACGGGGGGTTTGAAACTTTTAAAAATCCAAAGAGCCGGCTTTGTCACGTAACTCCCTTTACTTCATGCCCCAAACAGTACCTTTTTCTCTCCTTTCTAAATGCTTTTGATTTGATGAAGCAAAAGTTCGAAGGGCGAGGGCAGCTTATATAGAGGAAAACAAGCTTCCCAGACTTCATTTCCATAAATACCTGAGAGTGCTGTCTTTTTCCCTTTGATGGAACATTTAAAAAATCATCATCCAAATAGCATTCACTGAAAGAACACACGAAATTGTTTACATTTCCACGCAACATGAGTTTCCTAATTTTACAGGGCAAAAGAGAATCGGGATAAAGTAATTAAATACAAACTTAGAAACAAGGTACTATGGAAGACTTAGAAACTTCTCACTGGCTTTCACATTAAATATAATCCCCATAATGATATAACACATGCATAGAAAAAAATCCCAATTGATAGAGCATCTTCCCTTTCTTCACTCGTGCAAGCTCTTCCTTTAAAAGTCCATTTTTCGCCTTTTGCGCCTTCATTTTAGCTATCAGTGAGCTTACATAATCGTCATTGCATTTGGATTGGCTTGACTCCGATAGTGCTTGATTTCTTTCAAGCAGTTCGACTATCATGTCCCTCGCTTGATCCGGTATTTTTTGGTCAACCCACATGAAGAAATTGCAGCAACCTGGATCATCAAACTTAGCACATCCATAGAACCTTCTTCCTGCGTTTTTCTTTGTTTTTGCAATAAGAAGTGGTGATCGAAGACCACAATAGCAGGTTAACTCTGATTCGACCTCATTAGGAGTTACACCACTTGATTTAGAAGTTGTTGCCCTCATTCTTCTTGTCGCCATATTAAAAAAGCATATCACAGTTGCAAACTAGCAAAACCTACACCATAGGAGAATAAAGGCATGTTAACCTTCAAAACAAACATGTAATGACAACTTATTCACAGATAAAGACCACATGCCTGCTGTCCTACATTTAATCTTAGCATGTGTCGCAAAACTGTACACAGTAGCTAGAGACCTCTAAGACGAAAATATGGCCATGCGATATAAATCTTGTTTCCAAGAATAACATGCACATGAAAATAAGTTCATGGAAACTAGAAATCTTCTTTTCTTAACATCATCAAGCAACAAAAAGCATATCAAGCAGTGCATTGGATTCCATCACATAAGAATTGTGTAAGCAATGGACAATGAGACAAATCATTTGGTATCGTCATCGACAGTGAAAAGGAACTATATCTATAGATTCAACTTAAAGGATTATGGGACAGCAACAAGCATAAAAAAATGGGGAAGAACAGGAAAATGTTATATCCATAGATAATTCCAAAAGAGGATAATTCTTGACAGAACTAGTTGTTGAGGCAATATATCATTAGGCCATCTAATCTTTAACTGATTTCTGTTAAGTTACAGTTCTTTGAAAACATTCATAGTCATGTGACACCACTAAGCAAGTACTGTGTAACAGTCATGTACATTTATCAGCCATGATGATGATTCCAGTGAATAAGTATTGAACAATGTGATGTAAAGAAGTTCAATTTAAACGTGCCTACGACAGTTCTTTTGTAGGCATTGCTGATTATCCACATCATCAATTACAAGAATTGAATGATGGTGAAACTGAGTATCGTATTTATTCAAATAACTGACATCCACAATGGCATATGAACAAGGACAATCATATGAAAGTTGATACCTATGACAGTTCTTTTGTAGGCAGTGTTTAAATGATCTATATTCGTTCCAAGCAGTAGAATTAGCAACCAAACGTGATAGTGATTTTTAATGTAAATTTAGCATGCATCTGTGATCTCAATTAATGGAATTACTACGAAAAAGGACAAATTTGATATATAAACATCTAGAATGCCTAGCAAGGTGGTGGGATGGGTGATTATCCTCGTAAGCGAGGTAGGCATTCAAGCCAAGTTTGAGGACACATCAGCTAACCATTTTCAATCGAATTGATTACCTTTTATGATCTCTCAAGCATCATAAACAAAAAATCGCTAGGCATTTACCTTCTGTCAGAGTTGTCCAATGCAAAGTTGTTGCCAACCAGATTACTGCAAAATGCATCATGAAAAAAGATGTGATCGTAAGTCTCCTCACAAGATTGGAACACCAACAGCTCATCCTGTAGCTAGAAAATGACTTCAAGTACTATAGAGCATCCCATGAGCAATAAAAGATTGATAAAGTGCAAAAGAAGAGTCCTCACTTTAGATATCTAACTAAAAGTATAAATTATCATTTTCCGAATGACAGAAATACATACGGTTGCAAATCATTTGTCGTCATCGACAGTGAAAAGGAACTATATCTATAGATTCAACTTAAAGGATTATGGGACAGCAACAAGCATAAAAAATGGGGAAGAATAGGAAAATGTTATATCCATAGATAATTCCAAAAGAGGATAATTCTTGACAGAATTGGTTGTTGAGGCAATATATCATTAGGCCATCTAATCTTTAACTGATTTCTGTTAAGTTACAGTTCTTTGAAAACATTCATAGTCATGTGACACCACTAAGCAGGTACTGTGTAACGGTCATGTACATTTATCAGCCATGATGATGATTCTAGTGAATAATTACTGAACAATGTGATGTAAAGAAGTTCAATTTAAACGTGCCTACGATAGTTCTTTTGTAGGCATTGTTGATTATCCACAGCATCAATTACAAGAATTGAATGATGGTGAAACTGCAAAGATATCGTATTTATTCAAATAACCGACATCCACAATGGCATATGAGCAAGGACAATCATATGAAAGTTGATACCTATGACAGTTCTTTTGTAGGCAGTGTTTAAATGATCTATATTCATTCCAAGCAGTAGAATTAGCAACCAAACGTGAAAGTGAGTTTTAATGTAAATTCAGCATGCATCTGTGATCTCAATTAATGGAATTACTACGACAAAGGACAAATTTGATATATAAACATCTAGAATGCCTAGCAAGGTGGTGGGATGGGTGATTATCCTCGTAAAGCGAGGTAGGCATTCAAGCCAAGTTTGAGGACACATCAGCTAACCATTTTCAATCGAATTGATTACCGTTTATGATCTCTCAAGCATCATAAACAAAAATCGCTAGGCATTTACCTTCTGTCAGAGTTGTCCAATGCAAAGTTGTTGCCAACCAGATTACTGCAAAATGCATCATGAAAAAAGATGTGATCGTAAGTCTCCTCACAAGATTGGAACACCAACAGCTCATCCTGTAGCTAGAAAATGACTTCAAGTACTATAGAGCATCCCATGAGCAATAAAAGATTGATAAAGTGCAAAAGAAGAGTCCTCACTTTAGATATCTAACTAAAAGTATAAATTATCATTTTCCGAATGACAAAAATACATACAGTTGCAAATCATTGTCGTCATCGACAGTGAAAAGGAACTATATCTATAGATTCAACTTAAAGGATTATGGGACATCAACAAGCATAAAAAAATGGGGAAGAACAGGAAAATGTTATATCCATAGATAATTCCAAAAGAGGATAATTCTTGATAGAACTGGTTGTTGAGGCAATATATCATTAGGCCATCTAATCTTTAACTGATTTCTGTTAAGTTACAGTTCTTTGAAAACATTCATAGTCATGTGACACCACTAAGCAGTATCGTAACGGTCATGTACATTTATCAGCCATGATGATGATTCTAGTGAATAATTACTGAACAATGTGATGTAAAGAAGTTCAATTTAAACGTGCCTACGATAGTTCTTTTGTAGGCATTGTTGATTATCCACAGCATCAATTACAAGAATTGAATGATGGTGAAACTGCAGTATCAGTATTTATTCAAATAACTGACATCCACAATGGCATATGAGCAAGGACAATCATATGAAAGTTGATACCTATGACAGTTCTTTTGTAGGCAGTGTTTAAATGATCTATATTCGTTCCAAGCAGTAGAATTAGCAACCAAACGTGAAAGTGAGTTTTAATGTAAATTCAGCATGCATCTGTGATCTCAATTAATGGAATTACTACGACAAAGGACAAATTTGATATATAAACATCTAGAATGCCTAGCAAGGTGGTGGGATGGGTGATTATCCTCGTAAAGCGAGGTACGCATTCAAGCCAAGTTTGAGGACACATCAGCTAACCGTTTTCAATCGAATTGATTACCGTTTATGATCTCTCAAGCATCAAAATCAGCGAGCTATTGTTCCATTGTAGAGGTATCATAACAACACAAAGTCCCACAACTAGCCTGCGGATACACCAGCAAGAAGCAGCAAAAGAATTTACGCAAACGGAGGACATGCATCGCGCAAGTGCAATCAATCATTCTCCACACACACGCGCATGCACGATTCATCCAGAAAATGACCTGTCACTCGGTAATCAGGAGAGCTCCGCTTAGCCTCGTCCAAGGAATCGCGATCCTCGACCCTCGCCTCTGGGATGACCTCCTCGCGACTCGGCTCCGGTAATCACAATCCCCAATACACATGAGAGAAAAATCTGAGTCAACCGGTCCAGAGACTTCAGCCTGTCAAGCACAGAGTAAGCGAGCGGTGCAAACAAATTCACCTTGCCTCCACCGTCGGCGCCACTCGATCCACTCGCCTCCACCGTCGGCGCTGCTCGATCCACCGCCAAGGCTCTCGTGGGACGAGTGTCGCGCGTACTCGCACCAGCGTTTGATGAAGAACTGCAACTCGCGAGGCGGTGATCTGTGTCGAGATTTAGGGCTTAGGGTTGCGTTGATTCGAGAGGGGAAGAGGGAAGAGATCTGCGAGATTTAGGGCTTAAGGTTCGTTGATTCGAGAGAGGAAGAATCGAAGAGATGTCGTAAAGAAACGGAGAAACGGAGGAGGAGACGTCGTGAAAAAAAACGGAGGAGAGACATCGTCATTTTGAGAATGGTAATACCCACAAAACGATGTCGTTTCGCTTACGTGCACAATTTTTCTTGCCCTAATTGCCACGTAGGAGAGAGAAAATATTAAAATAAGCCAAATAAGCAATTTCCGTTAACATAAACTAACGGTGTTAACGGAAGGACTCAATTGAACCAAGTTGACAAGTTTTAGGACTTGATTGCACTTTTTGTAAGTTTTAGGACTCAATTGCACTTTGTTGACAAGTTTTAGGACTTGTACTGTACATATCCCAAAATTAAATGCAACGTCTTTCCATGCCATCGAGAATGAAGAAAGAAAGATTGACCTCTAAGTTGTCCGGTGTTGGTTGAAGATGCCGCCCGGGGCTGGGAGATCGAGATACCTGATGAAATATGTCCACGGCTAATGCTGCACACTATTCCTCAAGTAAATCAACTTCTCCATCGCAAGTTTCATGCTAATAAAGCCGTGATTTTGGAAAAATCTCAAATAGAGATATGAAATGCCCTCTTTTTACTCATAAGAGGAATATAGTCCATCTCAAATAAAGATCCAAAATAATTATTTGGTCTCAAAAAAGGATCTAGCTCATCGACGGGCGAACAAAAGCATCTCCCATGTCTGGTCAGGGATAATTTCATCCAAAAATATTCTTTTTTCGTTTTCGTTTACCCTGTTCATTATGTCTAATGCTATATACTATTTCTCAAGTGAATCAACTTCTCCATTGCAAGTTTTGTGCTGTTATTGGCTTGTTATGCTTGTCTTTGTCCGATGGTCATATGCAATTAGGCATCCGGGCTAGTTGGGCAAAACCAACATAGGGTACTTGGATTGACAATGCTCAAGTCGAAAAGTAATCATTAGTGCTCATTATAAAAATTGCTATGGACAATGCTCAACTCTAAAAGGAGCAAGTGTTGCTCATTATAAAAATTGCCGACAAATTGCTTGCCATTTAGATGTGTTTGGTTTCAATATATCATCACGCAACTATATACGTTGTGATTTTTGTCATTTATGTCTAATGTTGTACACTATTTCTCAAGTAAATCAACTTCTCCATTGCAAGTTTCATAAAGCTGTGATTTTTGTTGGCTTGTTATGCTTGTATGTTTATAACTTACTATGGATAGTTTTACTTTTATTTTAATTTTTTGGTATGTCATTGAGTTTGTGAGACTTAATTTCAATATCAATGGAACGATCTTGTTGCTTGTCAATTTTTTTGTCTTTTTCATTTTTGGATTTTGCTTTTACTTGATGATGTTGCTGGTATGTCTGTGGTGGTAGCTAAGGTGCTAGTATGGCTAGTGATGTCTAGTAGTAGTGGGTCTATTATGATGGTTCGGTTTGAGGCTTGTGTTGTTTCTAGTGCAAGTGTGCAGTGTGCACATCTTGCACCAAGTGGTGCTGGTGCAAGGCTCGGCTTACATCAACACCTTCTGCAGCATACCCACAATTAGTACAGTGGCTGGTGGCTGGGGTGCTAGTGTGGTGGCTAATGGTGGTAGCTGGTGATGCCTTGTGGTGATGGGTTTGTGGTGGGAATTCTGTTGGCGGCTTGTGCCACACCTAGTGCAAATGTGCAGTATGCACATCTTGTATCAGGTGGTGCTGGTGCAAGCTGTACCTTGTGCAGCAAACCCACAACCAACATAGTGATTGGTGGCTAGGGTGCTAGTGTGATGGCTAGTGGTGGTGGTAGGTGATGGCTAGTGGTGCTAGTGGCCGATGATGCTTGATGGTAGTGGGTCTATGGTAGGGGTTGAGAGCTCATGCAACACCTGGTGCAAGTGTGCAATATGCATTCTTACACCAAGTGGTATTGGTGCCAAGCGAGTGTAAGGCTCAGCTTACAAACACCTTCTGCAATAGTACACCACTAGCACAGTAGTGGCTAGCCATGGCTCGAGGTGGTGGATGGGGTACTTGTTGTGGCTGGTGGTGGTGGTTGATGGCCGGTGGTGACCGATGATGGTGGTTGGTGTAATTTTTAGGGGAAACCTACAAAAATTGACACTTGACTGATAACATTCTAAAAAATTAACATTTAAGTGTTCACTTTTACCATAAGTGATACTGAAGTTATCACTTTAATAATAACTTGACACTTAAGTGATCTTTTTTTCATCACGACTAGTACTTAAGTGATCACCAAGTACAACTTATGGCACTTGAGTAATCATTCGTGTTTGTCCTATGTATATGTTGATTTGTAGCAAATCAGAGAAGCTGTTAGTTTATATTTAGTTCAACTTATAGCAACTTCATTCAATTCAATGTTTGCTATTGGTTTATGTATATATTCAATTCAAGTAAAGAAGCTACCACAACACATTGACTCAATATACATCCATCATTGTTGGTTTATATTCAAGAACAAGTAAAAATATAGTACGAACAGTATTTCATTCACTCATTCTCTTTCCTTGACCTCTCCACAAGCACAAGAAGTAACCCATGATATATATGACAGTACAAACAATAACAAAGCTACAACGATCTTGTGGACAACACAAACTTCTTCTCATCTTCCAAAAAAATGCATACATTTGATCCAAAACAATTACATTTGTCCACTCATTTTCAACTATGGCAATCGGAGAAACTTCTTCTCATCTTTCAGTGCCTAACATTTCATCATAAAGTAGGATAGATAACAAAACAATACAACAATAAACACTTGGTAACATTTCCATTCAAATTTTATTCTTGAAACTTCATTCTACAAATGTTTAGCCGAAGATGCTTGAGCTTGTATTAAATCAACATCGTCCAAGTTGTCCACGAGCATAGATGGAGGTTGATGTCATCCATCAAGTAGATCCGATATCACCTCTGTGGCTCGATGAGAGAATTTCACATCGACTCATTTGAAGTATTTACACTTCGACCATTCTCTATATCGGGCACATTCATAAAATCTTCTCCTAGGATTCATTCGAGTCTACGATGTTCTTTTTAGACTCGGTAACCCACAAAAACAAAAAACACTTGCCTTCACCTTCACTTCAATGAGAGGAATTTGAAGCACTGCTAAAAATCCTGCTCTCTATTTTCAAGATTCAATGGTGGAATTTTAGGCAAATCGAAATTAAGATTCGCGATTAGGGTTTGAGCACTTCAATAGGGATTTTGGCTGATTTAAGGTTTTAGATTTTGGGCAATTTGGGAGATGGCGTTGTTTTGACCGATTTAGGGCTTTTATTTTGGACAACTATGAAAATGGCATCGTTTTGGGTCAGTCAGAGCTGAGTCAGCTCTCCAACAAGCCACGTAGGCAAACAAAATTAATAAAAAAAAATTATCACGTAGGATTTTCAACGGGGTTTGCCAGAAGTAGCACTCAAGTATCTCATTTTTTTTAAAAAAATTATACTTAAGTGTCACTTTACTAACTTTTAGTACTTAAGTGTCCTCTCATGCTAAGTTTTAACACTTGAATTATTCTTTTTCCAGAAAATATCTATCTAAATCCCAACTTGCTTTGTCATGCTCATGCTTGCTTATCATACTCATATTTCTCAATTTCCGAAGTTCAAAATATTGGGATTTAACCCAAAATTACTTGAAAATTTAAGTATATATCCATTGCATTTACTCACCTTTATAATCAAATGCAACTACTTTGCATATTTAATATTGTCGTGAGAGCATCGGCCAGAGTAGTAAGTGAAAGGAGGATTTTGCATGAAGCGTTTCAAAACCAGCCAAAGGATCGGCTTAACCATCTCTACTCACGTGAATCAAATACTGCAACGGGTGCCCTCTCATTCCCTTGGGATTATGTTGTTTTTATCTCCATAAAGCCCTTCAATTCTGTTTGGCTATCTCGTTCACCCTCTTCAGCCATTTAATGCTTTCAGCTTCAGTAAAGCTATCCTCTAAATCTCCCAATTGCTCCGCACAAAGACATCCTCTAACCGTAAACCTGCATAGCATAACTTAACACGTCTAAGTTTAGTTGCACTTGTGCAGGTGTTCGATTAATAGATGCTATTCAGATAAGAGGCTAATCTGAGGACCGATGCAACTAACCTAGCCACACAAATGCCTCTTTATCCCAACCCAAGTGTGATGCAGCTGATAAGCCCCATGGTGATCGAAGAAATTGAATCAACAAAACAATAATTAATATAGCAATAAATAAATTTCAAGAAATTTAATTATAATCATCCTAGCAGACGGACTGATGATTAAAGTAACAATTAATAGTGGAAGGACACAAATATTTTCTTATGAAGTAGAGTTATGATGATAGAATATTGGGATAAGTGCATTGAATGTTCTAGAATTTCTCACGAAAGTGCAATTGAGTTCTAAATTTTCAAAAATTGCAATCAAGTTCTAAAACCTGTCACAAAAGTAATTGTGTTATAAAAATTTTACGAAGTGCAATCACGTTCTAAAACTTGTTGGGATTTTCTATTTATCAAGTTGGACGAAGTTAATGGAATATTTGATCACATTGACAAGTTTTATGACTTGATTATACTCTCTTTTTTTTTTTAAAAAAAGTTTTAGGATTTAAATCACTTTCTAAATGCTCTAAGGATAAGTATTATTATCTCTTGAAGTCCTTCTGAGCTGAGAGAATTAAAAACTTCATTGATTTGATAAAGAGTATTATTATCAAGAGATAGCTTGTTGAGTTTTTTGTTGACTTCATAACGTCCAGCAGTATGGCCTTCTTTTCCACATTGATAGCATGTTATACTTCAATTGATTTTTTTTTTTTTAGTTTGAGAAGGGTAGGATGAAGATTTTCAGGAAAAAAAAATTAGTGTGATTTATTTATTTATTTATGATTTGGTTTTTTTGACCTTCTATAAGATAATTATCCCACCAACATTTTAATTGTCCAATAAAATAGCCATCGATATTCTAAATGTTCTTCACATCAAACAATCATGGTCTCCAATGCGTATAAAACACAACAAAATGTATTGTGAAATATTTTTGTGATTATTTATATTTCAATCATATCGTAACGTGTCATTGCCATTAAAATTTTTATCATTTGTATCACTTTGTTTGTTTTACATATCCTTTCCAAATCAACCATAATAATATTTCATATTGTAACGTTAGATCCTCTATCTTAGAGCCCGGGCATTTATATGCATACGGAGCAACCATGGAATCGAATCTCAGTGGAGTACGTGGATCCTACTGATAAATGAAGATTGCTGAATGTCTCTGAGAATCTTAGGAAGACGACACTCGGCAATGACCAAATTCAGCGACGGAATCACCCGACGAAGGTACTCAAGCCGAGTTAGATGAAGAACGACCGAAGCTGGAGCCACCACGAATAGTCGTCATCTGAGAGAAGAAGAAAATAGAGAGAATGAGTTATCAGAGGTGAAGGATCTGTACGTTCTATGAACTGAAAGAGAGAGCGCGTGAAGTCTGCGGCGATAGGAGGTGGTCCGGTGTTGCTGGGCGACGATGATGTTGCAGCAGCTTAGGCGGTGACGCAAGGACGGTGAGCTTCGATGAAGGTGAAGACGTAGTGATGGATAACCCACATGCATCTCTGAGACTGACGAAGGAAGTGAATCAATCATTTTTATATCTCTCTAGTATTTGAATCACCAAGAATTCTTTTCAAAAGTATAAGTTTTTTATGGTACCTTCATTTCGTAGAAAACTCAATGATAAAAAGCATTTTCGAATAATATGATTAATTTTCCATTATTTGGTAATATATAATCAAATCAAAAACGTTTTTTGATATTTGGATCTCATTAGAAAGTGATTTTGATAGTATGACTTTATCTTAGGCCAAAAAAAAAAAAAAAATCGAATTTTTTTAATTTTTTTTCTTTTTTAAAAGTTCGAATTTTTAGTTTTTCATTTTATTTTTTTAAAATTCGAATTTGTAATTGGTTCTTCAATGAGTTGTAAAAAGAAAGGGAGATTAATTAGAAAAACGTTTTTTTTTACTATACCATTTTCACTATTATTATTATTATTATTATTATTATTATTATTATTATTATTATTATTATTATTATTATTATTATTATTATTATTATTATTATTATTATTTTCTTCTTCCTTTTTCAAATGCAGATTTGGTTTATTGACAAAATTATTTGCCAACGATGTTCAGTTTCTTATTTTTTTTACCCACGGTTCTCAACATTTTCACGATTAAACCCAATTTGGAGCACGTCCATTGATTTTCCTCTTATATTTAATAATCGTGTTATGAAAAGGGTAAAATTATCAGCATTTGACAAAGCTTTTGCTAAAAAAAAAAAAAAAGACAAAGCTTTTGCTAAGCAAGTTCATGACATCATCACAACATTCTACTTCAACTTCAACATACTCAGAATGCTGCCTTAGTTCTTCCGAATCAAAGTAGGTCCATTGCTTCATGTTTAAATTTGTGTACCTCAGTTAAGACTATGCGGAGTGGAATTCTTGACCGAACACTTGTCTGTTGAAGTCCTCATAGCCATTGGAGCTTAACCAAGGCCTTTTCTATCTTCCTTAAATAGCCGTGATACCAATTGATTTAATTGCAATATCTAATAGTTTTCGCGCGCTATATTGCATAATTGGTATAACAGCTGTCAACAGCCAGGAGACTAACAAATAAGTATTTGGTCAAGAACTTTGATCCACAACTCTTTTGCCTGACAGCACAGGAGTTTCTTGGATTATAGCCGCACAAGTGGTGCACCTTATTGAACACATTGGAGGTTTTGTTTCGACATCCAAACTGAGTTGTTTCCATTGATATATACCGTGAGTTTGGATGTAATTTAAGACTTGGAAAATACTCAAACATGCAAGTGATCATAACTCTATAATTCCCTTATTTACTAATAGATTATTTACAGTTGACTATCCCCATAGAGTAAATACCGACATTCAGATTGTCCCATGCAGATCTCTTCATTTATTCACTATTCCCCATTTATTTCTCCAGTAATTACGCATCGAATTAATTATGAGGTTCGATAATTTTTGCATTATATTGAAAAACTGACATCGCCTAACCAATTCCGAGGCCCGAAATCATTCAGCAATAGAGACGAGTCCTTAGCACAACAAAAACTATTCAGGAGGTGGCTCATTGTAAGAGTCGCCCAGGTATTCAAATCTTATAGTAATATCGTCCTTCATCCTCCATCAAGATACAGGTTTGGCTCACCGTTGTGCCTATCCGTCTGTAAATAGGAGAGTTTTCCGAGGGACGGTCCCGTCCTTCGTCTGGTGAGGGTACACACAGGTTAATGATGTACATTCCCATATGGACATATGGTCTCCTAGGCTGGATCTCATTACATGTTTTCACTACAATCAGGCAAACTTCTCTATCAAGATGGTCTGTAACTAAATAAGATATGAAGAGGAAGTTGCATTTTCTTTCTCATTCTTCACTGCATGCATGCTATCGCGAGGCATGAGAAAATTAAAGGTTTAGAGTGGTAAAAAAGAAGGAACAATAATCTGCAGCCAAGAAAGGAATAGTAGATTTTCATGACTACTCTCTGCTAGAACTTCAGAATATGTATAATGAGCTTCCTGTCAAGAGATCTGTTTTTCTTCATTCTAAGAACTATTTTACTAAAAAGTTCCACATGTATTTACAAGAACGTGGACTACCTGTAGAATATAACATACAATTTTCATTCAAACTGTATTTGCGACAATGAAGTGAGGATTCATTTCTTCTTGCCTCTTCCTTTCTTATTTTGCTCACCTTTGGACTTGCAATTGCCCCTGTTCTTGTTCTGGTTTTCCACACCGCCAGTCTGGGAAAAAGAAGATGATGAAGCCTGCTGATCCTTCTTCACTTCACCGGTTTTTTCAGCTTCCCCAACTTCGCCCTTCTCTTCCTCATTTGCTAAGCCCACTTCTTGTCTCGGCAATGACGACGCATTTGCACCATCCAAATGCACAACTGGTACTGCACTGTCGGAAGATGAAGAGGAATCCTTGGAAAATTCAGTCAGATCTTGCAACTTGCAAGAGCTCTCAGCACTTCCATCTTTGGGGAATAGGACTTTCATAATCTCTTCTTTGCATTTGTGCGACTTCACATCTAAAATGATGGCATGTGGACATTTTGACCGATCTGAAGCAGAATTGGTAATTACAAGGGGATCATCAACTTTTTCGAATGCTTCAGCAAGAACACCCACTGAAATTTCCTGTAAGTATGGCCTCCGGCAACGTGAAAGAATATGACGAAATTCTGGAGGTATTTGCTCAGAAATCCAACTCTTACCGAGCAAATTGAAGAGAAAATATGGACTGGTGCCAAAATTCAGGTGAAGCAAACAAAGCAAAAGAACCAACTTCAAGACCAACAACGGGTAATACTCCCTCACATTTAGGTTCGAATTTTTGATCCATTGTCTGGTATCATCCTTACTGTCAAGAAGGTCCGCAACAGTCCTTGTAACAAACTGGATGGGCTCCAAGCAATTTCCCAGGTTGAAACTGAAGCTAGGCTTTGCTAAACCTTCATGGCAGATGAGCCATTCAACTAGAGAAGATTTCGTTGTATAAAACTGCCCTTTGGAGCAAGCTAGCAAAATCAGAAGTCGTTCCAAGAGATACAAAAAGCAAATTGGTGTGATGTAGTCTCTTTCAGTCCTCCAATTGGCATTGTAACCATCTGCCAAAGCTCGATAAAGGTTCCAAGCCAAAGATATTTCCACGGGTCCATTGCTCGCCTGAGGAAGGTCTGATGGTACATCCCGACAAATGCATTCCATGAATGCCTCCCATGACGTGTCTCCTTTAAATGATTTTGCTATTTTTCCGTAAAAATCATCTTCGAGCATTCCAGACCCAAGAACCAAAGTCGCAAGCTCACCCATCTTCCCATGTGAAAAATGCTTCTTCGAAATTATCATGTTCATTGTTTCTCTCAGTAAATTACGAGAAGCCTCACTTCCTCTCAGAGATACCATATTCTCTGATGACGATATTCTCCAGTCAAGTGGAAATATGTGACCAAAATACCTCCCACTGGATGTTTCAATGAAACCGTCCAGTGCCTCACCATACTGGAACGAGCGATTCCGACAATTAAGTTCTCTAAGGAACTTGGCAACCTCATGTAAGATAGCAAGACATCTGCTTTGCCAGAAGTTCGACCGAGAACTCTTCGCCAAAAATTGATAAAGAGCATCCAATTTGTGCAGGAGCTCCATACCAACAGAAGTAAGCTCACAATACCAATACTTTTGAGCTGCAAAGACCAATTGTCTAAGATCCAAAGCAACGAATTGTCCCTTTTTTTTAAGAGATCTTTTATCTATGTTTCTGACCCAATCAGCATCTGGGTTTACAAGGTGATAAGTTCTTTGCATGTTGTTCCATTGCTCCAGAACACCAAAGTAATTCAGACAGAACTCCCAACATGACGTATTTTCCCTTCCCACCTGCATCTTCACACATCCTACACTCTCTATAATTCTAACAATTTTCTCTCTCCAAAGATTCCAAAAGCAGACCAATGAGTCAACGGAAATCTGATTCCCCAAGGTCAGTTGTTCAGAATAGTTTGCTGGGTCGACAAGCCAATCACATTCCCAACAAAAATTTGAGATATTTTGGCAAAGATGGAAGTCCAGAATATTTCGAGTGCACAGTATTTCACCTCTGACACTTCCATTTCTACTGGAAGCACTCAAATGTTCTTTCATTTGAGCCAAACTGTTCTCTTTATTTAACAAAATGCTTGATTCTACAGAAACATATTCATAGAAGGCAATAGGCTCAGGCTCTGCGAGAAGTTTGGCTTTTGCTACCAGCTCCTCCTTCTGAGCAAACTGCTTCAAGGGCCACCCTTTGCCTCCAGGAGCCCAAAGGGAATAGAATAATATGTACCACAGGATATTCATCGACGCTTCCCTGTTTTTTCCGCTCTTCCCAAGTAGATCAACCTCACGAAGGATGTCACCTTTCATCCTCACAATCTTTGCCGCCTCCAAAAAGTTACCAAATTCTTCCTCCAGACTTATAAGTTCATCGAGGCATCCAAGCCTCTTGAGCAAGTTTCTCATTGAATCGATGCAATGAAAAGCCTTCACATACTTCATCATGGCCCTGTAGTCTCTGAGGTTGTAGAAATGAAGGGCACAACTCTCTAAAAAGTCCTGTTCCACTTTCTCTATTTCTTTACTTTTCTTCTCAGTTCCCTGCCTTTTCCAATCCTCAATGTATCGCAGACCCATTTTAAAGAGTTTTTCTTCAGCACAAATGGACAAGCACTTTGAGAAAATATTTGCCCTTGCATATGCCTCCGCTGCAAGACTGTAGCACCGAGCAAGAGAGAAACACTCTCCAGCTTTCTCCAAAGCAGATTCTCCACATTTATCCATATATATTCTACCTGTTGAAGCATAAATAAATTTGATGTCAGTCTCATTTATAGAGTGCTGATGTTCAGAAGATAAAACATAGCAAAGGGACATTTGGAAGCTGCCAGAAATGCTCTTGTACAGCTCAGCTCTTGTACGGCTCAACTATATTCTCCAATGTCAAGAGATGAAACAGGATCAACGTCCGTAGGTGGCTACAATACCAAGAAGTTTTTGACAAACCATAGTCAACATGGAGTATTGCAACTGACAGCCACAGCTTTTTTTTAAACTTATAGGTCTGGTCAGTGTTAAGAACTTAGCAGCTCAAATTTTTCCAAACTGCTGAGAGAGCAGAGACAGGTTATCATATAGAAAATAATCAACTTCCAAGCCAGGACATTAATCATGAAGTCAACATTAGTAGCACTTGCTCAAAATTCACCAAAAGCATTTCAAAGTTAACAAGTGAGATTGAACTACTTTTTTTTTTAATATTGAAAGAGGAAAATCAATTAAACTGGTAAACAAGAGCGTACCACGCATGCAAAATACTACATGCAGAAGAATGCGAAGTCAAATTTCCTCTCTCTCTTAGGCAGCTTTGACATAGCTACAACAAGAAGAAAAGTGAAGATGCGGCATATCTCCACCTTATCATTTTGAAAGAAATGAAAAGAAAAATGATACCTGCTATCTCATATTCCTTCAACATGTAGAAACACTCCGCTGCAGAGTCGGCCATTCCAATTGTTTCATAGATCTCAGCAGCCTGCCTTCGAAGGTCAGAAGCCTCTTGTGGATTTGAAACGTGCTTGAGATCTGCATCTGCTTTGAAAGCGGAGGCCTTAGCCAATCTCTCCCCGTATGTGTACCTTGCTCGTTCAAAGCACGTTATTGCCATTGGGTATTTACCGTCACGTAAGAGCTTGCAAAGTTTATTAAAAAGAAAAAAAAAAAGAGAGAGAGAGATCATTAGCTTCCTCAGAGAAGGTGAAAAGAAGAAAAAAAGAAAACATAGTCCTCCCTTATAGGAAAAATCAGAGGTGTAGACTTACACCAAAACAATGCACTGTCATTGACCTGACAACCTCAAATGAGGAAAAAGATCATAGAAATATTCCTATCATGTTGTTTATCCATTGTATGTCTAAATGAAGTATTAGCCAAACTATTAAAAAACGAATAAAGCTGGCAAATCGATTGCCATATCTGTACCATAGAACGTCCACATTCTACACATTTTTTTTCTTTTCAGGATCAGTCATACTTTTGCAGTCACTATGGTCATTCCAAAATCCCTAGCATTCACAGATCATGTTGACTCCAAATGAGGTGAAAACAACAATTCTGTGAAGAGGAAACCGCCAATAAAGGCAAAACAGAAAAACAGCGAACCTTAAAACCTTGTGACTTCCACTCCTCTGGCGTGCTCCTGACCTGCATTGCTTCTGCAAGGGTATGATCTACCAACCTGACTTGAATGAGGCACTTCTTCTTCCAGTAGTCGAACATTGGCTTCGAGAACTCCAAGGCATTCTCACAAATCCACAATCTTTGCCTTGTCCGAGTAATTGAGACATACAATTGTTTCAATTCAGAGCATAATATATTGTGTTTCGCGTCATCGAAACTTGGGGAAGACCATTGAGAGCTGTGATCAAGCAAAGCTTGCTCCTTCATGTATCCATAAATGACCCTCCACTGACTTTTTAGAGGTGATGTGCCAAAGAAGTTGTACAATAAGACATCCTACACAACATCACGGCAAAAAAGTTTCAGGTCAGAACATCTGATTTATGACCAAAATGACAGATTTCAAGTTTCATGAATACATGAACAATTTTAAAAAATTTAGCAAAAAAAATCTGGACTCATTTCAACACACCAGCCTATCAAGAACAGCCGTAAAGTCGCAAGATCATTGATATTGTCTATTAACCTAGAGGATGATGTTTTTTTTTTTTTTTTTTAGTCAGTCCTACTCTATTCCTACTCTACACTCACTCTCAGACTTTTGCCCTGCCTCTTGCAGGGCGTGGGAGTCGAAACCCACTTCTGAAACTTACGCGTCCCCACCCCATCCCTCCCTGAGAAGGTGGGGATTTGAACCCCTCACCTCCCCCTTCCATGTTGGAAGAATGGCCACTGGGGCGAATCCCAGTGGTTTAGAGGATGATGTTGACATGAGACAAATTCTACGTTATGAGTATCTAGATGCCATTGTCTACATAACAAAAAAGGGTATAGTAGAATGAAAATGCCAATCCAAGCTTCTTACAGAGTAACAGCTTGCAGCAAATTGGTCATGACCCATTAAAAAAAAAAAGGATCTTGAAATCTCTATGCTGCTCCTATTAATATCCCATAGCAAACAATCCAACCTGACCCACACCTACCTGAAATTCCAACCCCTTGCACTCCACTATCGTCAGAACTAGCGCTTGCCCTCCCACGAGGTTTGAAATTTCATTTCTAGAGTGATCATCTCGAACCAAAATAACCTGCTCTGCTCCAAAGCCAACAAAATTACCACTAAAATCACGGTTGCCAAAAATTGATAGTATGGCACTTTCGTCATTCTCTGATTCAAGTAAAATTGGGGCTTCCCCACATATAAAGCTAGTCTCAGGGCTTAAAGCATCAACGGATAAGGGGAAAAAATGGTAAAGAAGATCAACAACACTCTGCGCCAGTTTGAGTATACCAGCATGAGTGCGGAAGTTTTGGCTCAAATGGAAATTTTTTGATAGACATCCCTTTTCCATTCTGATATCAGGTCCATCCATTGAATCCATCAAGAACTCCTTGTAGAAAAGGGACCTTATGTCTTCAAACCTGAAGTCTATTCCCCTTGCAATAGTTTGTGCAGTGTCACCAGAAAACACAAAGCCCCCATCAACATTTCTACAGATATACTTGAACAGTGAAATTTGCCTCATGGTGAGATCCTGCACTTCATCAATATATACAAAATCCACCACGTTACCAGCAAACTGCCCATGAAAAAGACGGCAATGAAGATCACTGACAAGATCAGCCAAATCAAATTCACCATTTTTCATTTTCATCTTTTCATAATCCTCAAAAGCATCATAAATTTCTTCTCTTCTCTGAATACTCAGAGTGGAGACACGACCCTCTGAAAGAGAAACATAAGCTGGTCTGTCAAGTTTGCCTTCACAACCATCTGCTGGTGGAAGACCTCCCTTTATGTGGGACATTATTTCAGTGAAGACTCTAGAAGGATCAAGCCTCCTCCTTATCTTGTCATTGAAGTGAGGCCAATAAACAGCACGAAACTTTTCGTAAGTAACCTCCTTTGCTCTTAGAAGACTTTGTAAGGCCACTGGTCTAGAACTGAAGGATTGGCCACGACAAAAATCCCTTAGATCGGGGAACCTTTCAAAGAATGAAACCCCCACAGTTCCGTCTAGCATTATCAGAAGCTTTCGAAAAGTTATAACAAGGGGATACGAGTTGGGAGATATATCTAAAAATGAATCCGGGATATCCTTGAATAATGCTGCATCATCAACAATCTCATCAACTGAAGAGCTTTTTACTCTATGTTTAGCACCAATGCTGGAGCTGCAGGATTAATGAAGCCAGCAATTAGAAACGGAAAAATATATTTTTAACAAACTTACAGGAATACCTCCACTACACATGCAATCTCATAATTTCTACTTTTAGGTAACTAACAGCAAAAAGGAAATTAGAACACGCTGATGCACCAAGATTATAATGATATACTATGAGACATGGATAGCATTTACATCAGCTGGCAATGAAAATCTTCCCCCGCGGCAAGATTCGTAGAATAGATGGTCCTTTCTCGATTCTAATTATAATTGCACACGTTCATTTAAAGTACGCTTTTCTTTTTATACGTACAATGCTACAATCACAAAATTTAATACGAAAGTTTCCAATAAAATGGGATTGCAAACTAAATAGTTGGCACAAAGACCAGAATAAGGAATATTGCCGCACAAACTAATGTTTAGTTTCAGCGAGCAGATGATGTCGATCTCTAACGTGCAATGATTAAATCTATTTTCTAGCACCCAAGCATGGCAAAGTACTGATTTGACCCATGCACTCATGCCACATGTTATATTTCCTACCGAACTCTATAAAATGAAGTATCTTGGTTGTGCGTCTCCGCTAGGCGGAAAATAGTTGCATGCCAAAGGGGTTATCTTCTTCTCCGGACTAATTCATAAAAAAAAAAACTTGACAATCCATTAACCCTTGCATATGTTTGTTCATTGTAAAAATTGCAGAATATTTATTCTATTGTTCCAACATCTTCCCATGACATTTTATGTACCTTCTAAGTTGAGATACATGTTGTTTGACCGCAAAACATAATTTCGCACTGACAGTCACAAAAAGCTGGCGCAATACACAATCCTCTGCTCCTTCACTGGTTTCCTCAACATTGATTTCCAGGGAGGCATCTTTGCTGTGGCTGACACCACTTTGGATTTCCTGAAATCCCTTGGTTGCTTCATCATGCAGTTTCTCGTTTCTAAACAACTTCATTGTCAGGACCGTAGTTTTCCCGGTTCCAGATCGCCCAAGTATAAAAGTGCTTCTGGGAAAAAGAATTATCTCCTGTTCTTGCTCTGTTACTTCAAACGGAAGACTTGCTTCATTACCATCACTGTCATCGAGCAAATATCTGACAATATCTGATGATAAGGGGTAGAATTTCATCAGAAGCAAACTCTCGCTCACTTTCATGTTCTCTGCATACAACCTACGATCTGAAGCATCAGCATCAGAACCACTCCCAAATCGATCTTCACTAGGACTTCGATAGCGGACAAAATCGAAAGTACACGCCCAGGTCTTTGGAACTTGCAGATCCCTATAATAGGAAGAGGCGTGTGAAATGAAAAAAAATAGGGGGATAAGATCAATTCAAGATATTTGAGTCATCTATCTGGAAAAGAATGCTTTCTAATTTAGTAAGTGATGTGCTACCTATCTTCAGTAAGAAGAAATGATCAGACTTACCCCTCAAAGCATTTCTCATTGCAACGACTAATAAAATCATCACTATATGTCTCGAAAATGCTGTCCAAACGTTTGACCAATTTTGCCACATCCTCTAAAGGCATTACATCCCATATCTTCAGGATTTGGATGTATCTCAGTTCCTTTACAACATCAATCGTGCATAAGACATAGAGACCTTCAGCCTTAAATTGTCTCACGATATGAGATGAGTGTTCACAAATTATATCCACATTCCTCTTCTTTGGTCTCCAGGCACTGGATAGTCTTGACAGAAGCATAATGATTGACATCTTTATCCTGAGTGATGCCAGCTTTCTGAAAGACTTCAGGAAGTTGTCACTGAAAATAACCTGATAAGACCAAAGCATGACAATAAGATATGTTGTCACAAGTTCTATAAAACTGGATGCTTATTTTGAAAAATAAATGTAGCCATAGAATACTGTTGAGCAAAGTTTTTTACCTTCCACCTTGCATTTCTGAAAAGTACACTGCTTCTGTCAAGTAGATCATCAAGCTGGTCATTCTCTTTCTTCACATCTAAGATGGCTTTAGCCAAATCCTTGTCATCATCAACATTGAAGAAACATCCACGACTCTTCGCATTGTGAACCACAGCTTTCCACACAGAACCGCTTTTCGTCAATGTTTTCTCATTTCCCAGAATCCACAGACAATACCTATAGATAGGAAATTAACTCGGGGATTTACTTGCTATATCACTCTAAAAATGTAATTTGACACAGTTAAGAGGATAGAGTACCTGGCCCTGGTAAGAGCAACATTGGTTCTCTTAGTACTGGACAAGCACCCAATATTCCCATGCCAGTTTGATCTTACGGTTGATATTATAACAATGTCTTCTTCACCCCCTTGGAATCCATCCACTGACTTCACCTTGACCGTAAAGCCCTTGATATTTTCATACTTTTTTCCAAGGTTAGCTAGAACTGCAGCAACCTGAGCTGTGTAAGGAGATACGACACCTACTGTCAGATCTTCTTCTGACCCATTCCAAGCTGCAAAGAGAATAAAACCATCACTACAGTGACATTATTTTTGGCGGGGTGCAAAACTTTGAAAGAAATATCTTAGGAAAAGAAATATTAATGGCCGTCATAATCTACACCTATATGATTAAGTAATACATGTAAAATCCACGTGCTCAAAGCAATACGTATAAAATTCTCTTGACATACCTCTGTACAGATTCCTGACTATCCTCGAGATAACTTCCACCTCAACAGGGTTTCTAAGGCTACAGCCATCATCACCGATTTGTTCTTCTCCATCAGGAATATTTATGAACGAGTAAGGGCCAAACGTTGGCCATGGCAAATGACTTTTTCTGTAACTTTTGCTCTTCACATTTGGCCCATCCAAAATTTGGTTTTGATAAAATTTTGAAGTCGGAAACAGACTTATTGATGGATGCATCCGGTATTGTATATTGAAAAGTTGCCTTGAATAACCCAGTGAAGTCAATCGTTCAAACAGACTCCTTCCAAAACCAACCTGATTAGAAACCTTTAAAAAAAAAAAAAAAAAACATGATATCAAATTCAACAGGCGTTAGGTATAGAAAATTTAGCCCATCTAAGCTGAAATGAAGAGAAGGAGATTACAAATCTTACAAAACCAAATACAAAGTTCCTTTTCAGACATTTTAACATTACCTTGCTTTCGACCATAGCAGGCAACTGACACTCATCTCCAACCAAAATCAGATGCTTGACACCAGGGATTTGCAGAGGAATTACTGACTCACATTCCTTCAACTGGGCTGCCTCATCGATTACCAGTAAATTGAGAGGCTCCATCTTCACAGAGTGCAGCTTATGTGAACAAGAAGCAGTGCAAAAATCAGGGATGCACGTCGATAACAGAAGTTGGCTATCATGCCCTTACTCACAAAGTTTGGAAGTTTTAGATCCTTCAGAGAATCACGAACAGTTAGCAACATGGAAAGGCATTCCTGTCTCTTCATATATATATCATATAGTGGACCCCTGGATGTCTCAAACGAAAACAGGCCAAGTTCATCACGTGAAAGAGTTATCTCCATCATCTCTGAATCCAACTTCTCTCCACATAATAAAGATTCAAAAGAATTTAGTAAGTTAAGGAGGGATGTAATATTCTGGAATTTAGTTCTGGATGTATGAGTACAGAAAGTATAGAGGCATGCTCGCAGGGGCTGGACAGTTTCCTTGAATTGGTCCCTGAAAAACTCAAGAAATGATTTGAGCTCACAGTTACCATCTTCTTCACTGCTTCCACATTCGCTCCCATCATCACCACTTCCTAGTTTCCTTCTTTTTGCGTGTTCGTTTTCCAAAAATACGCGGTATTGACGGACACAGTCAGCAAGAGTATCTATCAAGGAAGTTAGACACTGATGCCAACCAGTAAATTCAGAAATGCACTCTACACGATGTTCCAAGTATATATCTTCAATGTCGGAATCAACTTTCAGCCGTTCCTTGTTCCCAAAAATAAGCATGTCTCCAAAGTAACAGGGCAAACTTTCCGTTTCAGTGCTTATACCACTATCTGATTCCTTTAGCAGCTTCAGAACACGAGTTGCCACTTCCTTGATGGCAACATTTGTAGGAGCACAAACAATGGTTCTATGTTTCCTTTTCAAGAGAGTAAGTAGCAGTGTAGCGACAGTTTTAGTTTTCCCAGTTCCAGGAGGACCCCATATCAGGTCGACAGATGGCTTGTTCTCACAATGGAGTTTACTGAGACAGGCCCCAACTGCTTTCTTTTGGGATTCATTCAGATCATGGCTCAATCTCTCGTCAAGGCTCTCAGTCGCAGAACCATTACCTTTTGTAACACAAAGATTAGAAACTTTATCAGCCTGCAACCAAAACATATTTCTTGTGATAATCCAGACCATGTAAATATGGTAGAAGGTTCTGAAACTTAATTGGTGTTAATATGATATAAAGAGCATTGCATAGCACAAACTTAAATCCCGTGAAAAATATAGTACAGAAAATTTTAAGGTCTAGTACCAATGAGTAAGTTGCCTCCAAGGAAGTAATTTGCCCTATTCAAGACATAATTCATTCATCTTCATATCATGAAACGGACCAAAGGTACAAATCGACAGGAATAAACTGAAGCTTTGAAGCTTAGAGGAATATAATAGCCATTTTAAGTCTAAATGGACCAAAGGTACAAAAAAGGAAAGTCATACCACCAAATCTGTGCAGAGAACTTCCTTCAAAATATCCAAGTTCAGAGACATATGCAACGCATTCCATATCCTTCTGTTAGTGACTATATTTATCAGGAAAATTGCATACATTGGCTTCCACGAATTATTTACTTCAAGGTTCAATAATGTCTCCACTTCAAAGTTTGTCGATGACGTTGCCTCATCCTCTTCATCGTCTTCTCCAATCATCCTAACTAATGCGAACGCCCATCTTCTTCCGAACCTCTCCAAGTCAGGAACAGTTGCTGGCTTAGCATCAGTTAGAATCAAGATGTCTCCAGGCAAAGTTTTGTAAGTTTCCTTGCCACGAGTGTTGGATTCATTGTTCCACCGACCGGCCTTAACAGCATATGAGTTCCCACTTCCCCTGCATTCCACACATTCAATAACCTCAGTGAAAGGCAGCAAAGAAATATTTTCCAAACTCGAGCACAGACTCGCCCTTGTTTCTTCCAGTAAAGGGTAGACATACGATCCGAGATAATCCTGGACCGACTGAAATTGATCCGGTATAGTCTCCACCTACAAAAACAGCTCAGCCAATTGTCAAATATGACCAACCAACCTTGACATTTCAAAAGAATACTTGGACCAAATTCCATAAAACATAACATATACTCCTAAAATGCCTAACGAGCTTGCCGAACAAAGTAGAATCATAAAGGGTTCTATTCTACTCAGTTGAATGCAAGGTTCTTATAAGGCAGGCTTACTAAAAGCACAAACACCAAAAAAAAAAAAAAAAAAAAAGGAACGAACAGACATCATTGGAAAATTCTCAGGTAAACACAACGTTGTCGTTGAACTTAAACGAAAATAAACCAAAAGGGCATGATAAAAAGAAAGGAAGAAAAAGAAAAAGAAAAAGCAAAGATCGGGGAAGAGTAGAAAGAAACCTTGTCATGGTAGAGGTTTTCGTTGAGAATGTCGTGAAAAGACCAAGAGAAGACAAAATCAGTCAGGTCATTAGTACCGTGTCTCCTCCTCCTGCTCAAACCACCCTCAGCTATCTCCACACCCACCGCTCTGTTTGTGCATCCTCCTAAATCCATCTGAACCCACGCACTAAAATCTTCTACTTGTTTCTTTCTCCCCTTTTCTTGCCCATCAAAGCACCAGGGAAAAATCGCTCTGAGGTTTCAAGGAACTTTCGAGGCGAATATTGCGCACAGCTTGTACGGACATCATCAGCGCTTTTTGAGCTCCGAAGTGAGCATTCTTAGCGACGAAGAAGAATGACACGGGGAAGGCAAAGGCTACCAAAGGCGAAAAGATGGGGGTACCTTGTCTTCCGAACACGGTCTGATGGCTTTCTTTACTGCCCAAATGCTTGTAATGATTCCCGCTTTTCTTTGCTTATCCATGTTTCGATTTCTTGCAGCCTAAGATTCGTCAACTGTTTTCTGTCCGAAATGTATCATCGCATGAGTGAGGTTATTTTTTGAAGATATTAAAATTATTTGCTGATACTGAAATAATAAGTAGATGAAAAAAAAAAAGGATAAATCTTAACCAGAAAAATAATGACAAGAATAGTCCCTGCACTTTAATATAATGTGCAATTTGATCTTCGAAATTTTGATTTGTTCAATATAGCTCTTGAACTTTAACCCAATATACAATGCGATCTCTGAACTTTTCAATTGTTTAAATGTAATCTCTGAACTTTTGATAAATATTCAATACAGTCTCTAAACTATATGATAATATTGAATGTAATTTTTTAATTGATTCAAGAGTAGGGATGACATTGAACATTTTGATTCAAGTTCAGGGACTGTATTTAATATGTATAAAAAATTTATGGACTATATTAAAAAAATTAAAAGTTCATGAACCACATTATACATTAGGCTAAAATTTATGGACCACATCAAACAAATTAAAAGTTTATGGACTAAATTACACATTAGGCCAAAGTTTGGAGACTATTTGTGTCATTTTCTCTAACTAGAAGTAGACAATGAATGTGAACATTCTACTTCAATCGCTTGACTTTTTTTTTTTTGAGCATCTATATTGATATAATATAGAATTAATATCATGAAAATTTTTTAATCATCAAAAACTCTAAACCGGTACACATGTCCCAAATTAATTTTTTAACTATAAAAAAACCTCAAACTGGTATATTTATAATAAATTTACATTCCGTTAATTTTCATTAAATTGGAATAATGCCACGAAAAATAATAAATTGATACATATGTGATAAATGAAATGTAAAATCTTAAATTGGTAGATCCATTCTAACTACCTTGTATCATCTAAATCAGCAATTTAATTGTAAAATTTAAAAAGTACTAATGAAAAGTAAATTTATCACAAGTGTATCGGTTTTTTTTATGATAAAAAATTAGTGAAGTAAATTTATTACATATGTATCGATTTTGAATTTTCTGTGGTATTAACCCTATATCATTAAAAACTCTTTCAGAGAATTGCCGGAAAACTCAATATTCAAAATTGTAGATAGTTAGAGATGCATCCTCCTCATTAGTTTTGCCAAATTCTCGATGAAGCAAGGCTACAGTCAGATGCCTTTTCCGTCGAGTATTGTCAATCAAAGAAGAATCAAATTGGTAATTACTATCATCTCTCAGTTACTTATCTCCATAACGAGTTATAATATTTTATGGACTTCCGAAACTTTATTGAGAGTGTGTTTTAGGAAAGTAAATGCAATCACTATGTTATGAGTGTGGTTCTTTCGCTCTGCTTGAAGTTCTACTTCCATTAATTATAAAATCACAAATTATTTTTTATGTCTTGATTGATTCCGTACGACAATATGCATTAAAAAGTCTGCACTGACGTTGTTTCAAGCTCAGCTTGCACAAGTATATTCGATAAGTGCATTTAAAGCATCTAGCCTTGGTTAATACATTCTTATATAAAATGTTGAAATATAACATTTCCAAATATTAAGATGCACGAGTCATTATCAACAAATCCATATTAAAAAAAAAAAATGTGATAGGAACATCACTTTAATAAAAGGCCAATAGAGTAAAAGCTTTTAAAAGGCTAGTCGCTAGTCTCACAAAATTCAACCAATTTCGCGCCGAAAGCTAAAAAGACGTGATAAGTTCAGGAATCTAATCATGTACAATGAGTCAATGACATGATGATGAATAGATACTATGTTTTAAAGCTTCAATTCATTTGTAATATGTAAGGCCCATTGTCATCATGCTATGAGAGTTTTTATGATGTTGGCTATATTAATTAATATTGAAATTTACCTTTTTATAAGATTGTCTAATGAGGCGAGATATAAAGATTTTTAATTACTATAATATGAGATTGGCTTGCGCGGGTTGAATAGAGCTCGGTTTGTAATGAGAAGACATGTGACTGAAAACTCTATATATAATACTCAAGTATCTTTTCTAATCTCGATATACAAATATCTTATATAAAGAGTAGTTGTAGAACGCAATTTGTGATGCATAATATCATTGAGCCAATATTACAATTAGATCATTGTTATTCCACATTAAGAATAATGGATTTCAAATCAGATGCACAAATCTTTTTGTCTCCATTTATTGTGTTCTAAATTTTAATTATGTAGATCTTCGGATGGTTTTCACGGCTTGTATGCACATGGTGAACCATTGTGTCACTACGGGGCACACCGGCTTTGCTTCACAAATACAGGCGCCGCACTATGAAATGCTTCGTCCCGAGGCATCATGCGACAGAGCCGTCTTGCCTCGAGCCTGGGTGGGTCGTTGTCTTCTCGTCCTCCCTCCGTACATCGTGCAATGATGTTTGTTACTGCAGAAATGCATGTAAAAAGAATGTAAAGCTTTCATCTTTACCCGTCAATTCCGCATTTCAGTGAACTCATGTCTCCTTTTCTGACTCCGCGAGTCCTATTCAGGCTAACAACGACAAAAGAAGAGGATAAGGAAGGGGAAAAGCAAGCAAGCATCTTGATTTCTTTCACCCTAGACTGTCCACCGTTTGTCTGCCTGAAATGTATCAAATCTTGAGTAAATTTACTTTTCAAAAAATTAAAACTATTTTTTTTATATCGAAAATGGTAAATAGATTGAAAGATGGATGAATTTGAACCTGAAATTGACGAAGAACATGAACTTCCCGCTTATGATAACATTATTTAATCATTTCGGTTTTTTTAAATTTTGAGCATTTGTATCGATGTATTATTACAAAAACTTCTCAAAGTTAGAGATGCCTTCCCATCGTTGATTTTTTAAATTCTCCGCGGAGTGAGCTGTCATCAAGGCGTTATTTGAACAATTGAAAATGTTTATTATCAAGTATTTTTAAATTAAAAGAGATTCAATTACGTAACTTCTAGAATCTCTCAATTTTTTTTCTCCATAATGAATTATAACAGTTATGGACTATCTAAATGCTTTTGAGTGAGATTTTATTTTTCACTTGGTCTTAAGTTCTATTTTGATTCATTATAAAATCACCACTCATTTTCTACGTTTTCATTAATTCAATATGACAATAAGCATAAAAAATCTGCACTAACTTTATTTCATGTATTCCTTTCGCAATAATCGTCAACAAATACATTTAGGGTCTGCATGGCAATATTCCTATTTCTTTGTTCTTTTCTTCTACGAAATAGAAAAAGGAATAGAAATTCATTTGATAATGTTAGTTAATTTTTCTATACTTCGTAATAGAAAAGTGATTGGGAAATAGATTTATAATAGAAACAAGAAGTAGAAAAAAAATATCTTATTGTTTTCAGGAATAATTTTTAGAAATAAGTCATTTTCTTTCTTTTCTTTTTTTCTCCTTCCACATGCTGCCGCCACTGTCCGCCATCGCTTGCCACCTATCTCCGCCCAACAACCGGCTAGAGGAGGAAGAAGAGGAGAGGGGAAAAAAAAAGAGAAAAAATCTCAAAAAAAATATTAAAAAATTAAAAGAAATTCTACGACAAAAAAAAAAAAAACTTGTGAGTTGTACCAAACACATTCTTGTTTTTTTCTATTCTGAAAATAGAAATTTTGTACAGTTATCAAACACGTTATTTTATTCAAAAACTATTCCAGGGAATATGAATAGGAAAGAATTATTTTTGAAAAAAAAAATTGTTCCTGGTAATAAAAATATTACCAAATGCGCCCTTCAACTTTGGTAAATACGTTCCTTAATAAAGTCAATATTTTCAGACATTATTAAAGTTATCTAACACACAATGCGCTAGTCGTCTAGAAAATCGTATAGAAAAAAGAGATGTGAAAGGAATATCACTTTAGAAAAAGTCAGAAGTTCTTTAGACAAATAGTATATAGAAAGCCGCGCTGGCAATCTCTCGTTTCATTTGCAAAGCCAAGGAAAATCCCCCATTAACCTTACATACTCAAGTAGTGCCCTTATTGAGACAAATGATAAGGCAAAGACATCTATGTTTGATGTAAAAGTCCACGAAATGTTCTATCAAATTCATGTGGAACAAATGTCTGAAACATTGGTATAGACATCCATATTGATATATTATTAAAAACTCTTTAAAAGGTTTGCCCGAAAACTCAACACTTAAAATTTTTAATAGTTAAAGACGCCTCATCCTTATTATTTTTGCCAAATCCTCGACAAAGCGAGTTGCTATCAGACGTCGTTTTCTATCAAGTATTGCCAATCAAAGGAGAATCGATTGGGTAATTCATATCGTCTCTTAATTATTTCTCTCCATATGGACTTCCAAAACTCCATTGAGAGTGTGTTTCAGAAGAGTAAATGCAGTCACTATGTTATGCTGTGGAGTGTCGCTCTTTCACTTTGCTTTAAGTTCTATTTCTATTAATTACAAAATCACAAATCATTTTCTACGTTTTGATTGATTCAAGACGACAATATGCATTAAAAGGTCTGCACTAGCATTGTTTCAAGCTCTCCTGGCACGATTATATTGAATAAGTGCATTTAAAATATCCGGCCGTGGTTAAAACATTCTTATATAAAAATGTTGAAATATAATATTTTGAAATATTAGCAGAATCCTTAGATTTTTATCGTTATCTAGCATGATGCGTGGATCATAAAGATGTCACAAGATAATCACTTTAATAAAGGGTCAATAGACTAAAAGCCTTTATAAAGCTGATAAGTAAATTCAATCTATCTCGCACCGAATGCTAAAGAGATGTAATAGGTTGGGGAATCTATTCACATTTGATATGCCATTCACATGATAATAGATAGATACCATGTTCCGATGCTTTGAGTCGGTAATTTGTAGGACTTGTCATTATCGTGCATGGTGAACCACCGCATAGCTACCGGCGGAGGTATCAAAGTCGGTTTAAAACCCATATTTTGACTCATATTTAATAGTGTGGGTCGTAAATGGGTTCCCTTAAATTTTAAAAACAAGCTTAAGTAGGTTATAAATGGGTTACCTAACAATTTAAAGGGTCTTAAATGTGTATTAAATAGGTTACCTAACAAGCTTAAATGAATCATAAACAAGTCATTTTTAATTTTTTTTTTTTTTTTTTTTTTTATAACCGAGGAATCCGCTTGAGCCCCCTTATGGGGTCACAAGGCCCTACAGTGCATGGAATGCCTAGTACCAATGACTATACCTTGGGGGTGACTAGCACAAGACATATCGTGGCCCCACACTTACAACGCATTAGCAACCGCGGGTTTCGAACTCTCGACCTTGACGATGAAAGAGATACTCGCAACCAACACAGCTACCCGCGGTTGGGTTTATTTTTCTTTTCTTTTATTTTTCCTTTAAAAAAAATACTTTCTTAGCCAGTGGCTGTCATGAAGACAATTGGCAATTGGCCACGGATGAGGGACAAGCTCACTGACCTTCGGCACCGCAAGGCTCAAGCCTTGTCAATTTGGCAAGACTCGAGCTAGCTAGAGAGGCCAGTGAGCGCCAGAGGCTAGCGAGCTCGAGCTCGCAATATGACCTCTAGCGATGCTTGAGCTCGCCGGCATTGAGTAAGAGCTTAGCCTTGCTAGATTTGGAGAGGTGGAGCCTCACCTGAGGTAGGCTCAGCTCGACTAGATCCAACTTTGGTTGATTTTAATTTTGGGCATCTGTATTGATGTACCATCACAAAAACTTCTCACGGGATTGCCTGGAAACTTGAGACTTAAAACTATCGATAGTTAGAGATGTCTCAAAAAAGTGAGCCGCCAACTACACATTATCAGAACAATTGAATATGTTTATTATTGAGTTTTTTTTTTTTATCAAAAGAGAATCAATTACATAATTTCTACCGTCTCTTAATTATTTTCGTCCCTAGTGAGCTATAATAATTATAGACTATATAAATGCTATTGAGTGAGATTTTGTTTTTTGCTTTGTTTTAAGTTTTATTTTGATTTATTATAAAGTCACCACCATTTTCTATGTTTTCATCAATTCAATATGAATTAAAAATCTGCACTTACTTTGTTTCACGTGATTCGTTACACAGTGATCTTCGACATTCCACATATCTAACTTTGGTTGGTACGTTCCTTAATAATGTCGGAGTATGATATTCTCAAACATTATTAAAGTTATCTAACACGCAATGCTCGGATTGTCGTCTAGTAAATTGTACAAAAAAAAGAAATGCAACAAGAATATCGCTTTATTAAAAGTCCGAAATTCTTTAGACGAACGGCTTTTCAAAAAGCCGTGTTGGCAATCTCACATTTCATTCGCAAAGGCGTGGAAAATCTGTCCCCATTAAACTCACATAATTCTACGGTACCTATTATTGAGACATATGACGAGGCAAACATATTTATGTTTGGCGTAAATTCCACAAAATGTTAGATCAAGTTCATGTTGGACAAATGCCTAAAACATTGGTACAGACGTAAGAATTACTGGTCGACCTAGAGTGACCCCCTGAGAAGTATAGATATTTCAATATTATGACTATAGTCTACATTAGACTTAGGAATCTATAATATGTATTGTCTGAAGGGGCCATGAAAACCACGACACCCGATTTTAATAATAATCAAGTATGCATATAAACGATGTCCATAACTTGTAATTTATCAATCGAAGAAAAGGTAGAAAGAGATTTCTTCCATCTTGGAGGAAAGTATAGCCTTATCCAATGTTCAGCCTAACATTTTATCTTACTATAGTGGTCTTTCAACATGTGTAAAGGAGATGAAATCAATCCCACTTACAAAAATTTGGGATTCGAAAGTGCCTAACTCTGGCTCGATTACTATTTATGATCATGTCAATAAGGCCTTGTTTGGTAACCATCCAAACAAGGCCAAATTCCGATTCTTTGTTCTCGGGAGTAGTTTGGGAACAGAATCGCGTTTGGTAAAATTTTGTTCCCGGGAACAAATTTCTTTTTTTTTTTTTGTTCCAAGAAGTAGGTTTGGAATAGAATCAAGAATTAAAAAAAAAAGTTGATTCTTGTTCCGGGAACAAATTTAAGAATCAAAACAACTCTTCTTCTTCCATATTCTCTTCTTCTTCTTCTTCTCTTTTCTTCTTCTTCTTCTTCTTTTCTTCTTCTTCTTCATTGACCGCTGTCCGCCGCTGCCGCCTTCCACCACCGTCCGCCAGTCACCGGACCTCGCCCTGGCCGGGCGATTCTCCGATGAGCTCGCTGGAGGCAAGCCCAGCCACCGGCGAGGCTGGGCAAGCCTTGCGACGCCCAGCCCCGCCGGTGGTCAAGCGGGCCTCACCTAGCCCCAGCGAGGCCAACCCTCGGCAAGGCTAGGCGAGCCTCACCCAGCCCTGCTGAGGCTCCCCTAGTCCCCACGGTGGCCAAGCAGGCCTCGCCCAGCCCTGACGAGGTCGGCCTCACCGAGGGCCGGTGAGGTCGCCGGCCCTCATCGGCCGATCGCCCGATCCGGCGACCAGCTGAAGAAGAAGAAGAAGAATAGGAGAAAAAAGAAAAAAAGAAAAGAAAAAAAAGGAAAAAAGTATAAAAATTATTTAAAAATTAAAAGAAATTGATTTGGAACATAATCAATGAGCACGGTATCAAACACAATTCTATACCAGAATCAGAAATGTTGGACAGTTACCAAACGGCTTAAAATGCTTAGAATCTGTTCCCGGGAACAGAATAAAAAAAAAATCATTTCTGATCAGAATTTACTTCCGGGAACAGAATCGTTACCAAACGCGTTCTAAGTGGCCAGATTTTTGTTTATCATTCGTCATTTAATCTGACATCACATCATCTACAGCACAATTATGTATGTGGCGAAAAAAAAAAATCTAAGTCGTATCATAACAATTTTACATTACATATGAGAAGTCAAATCAACTTTGAAAAGCCAATTGGTGTGTATGGCGCCTGGAAATGGAGTCCTGAAATTTCGATGTCTTGAAGGACATCAACAAGCTGCCCCTTTGTGTTGCTGGGTGTCCCATCCCTCAGTATCTCGAAGTTGATCCCGTAATTGGAACTCGAACCGGGTTCTTGGAGGAGATCGTTTTCGCGCCATGCATGTTGACCGTGATCATCGATGGTCGCCGACATTTGCCCAAATAAGCTTTGCTTAACATGCCTCTTATCCCGCTGGGCCCTGATGGCCTAACATGGTACCTAGACCTGATTTTGGTACTTTAGTTCCCTTCTTTGAGTAGATTGCTTTCGCAATTGCCTTCTCCTCCGGGAATTTGAGATCTGCAGTGCTTATGACATAGGTTTGAGCAGCTTTCCTCCATTCAGAAGTTACCAGATCTCTGGCCTTGACGGTCTTTAAGCATCGAATAGGGCCTTCCGCCTATTTCAATGGCCTTGAAGACAGCCACTTCCACGGCTTGCTCTGCACACCCTGGTTTAGAAGTTTCAGAGGCCGAGTGAAAGTTTTGAGGTTTCAGTTGTCCATCAGCACTTGGCCCCAGCAAAAGAACCCTAATTGAGATATTGCTCAATTTATCTGGTCACACTGCCCACATACTCTGTTGATGTTATAATCCTAAACGATGGATATGCATTGCCGGCACAAAGCTATTTGATTCTGGCATTCTACTAGGGGAATGTCCCTCGACCAAGGGTGTCCACGTGACCAGTGGTCTGAATCCTAGATGCCATTGTCTTTGGTGGGAACGATGACTATATGACTTGTTGCAGCATACTCTGTTGCCTGTTGCTACCAAGTAAACCCTTGACTACATTCCGTCGAGCCATGCCAACTTTGGTTGTGCTTTTGTGGACTCCTGAAGGGCAATCTTGCGAAGGGGGACTCCTTAGGTTAGGCTATCCCTTGGTGGGAGTTCGCATGACTATCACGCCCATCTGGAATTTGTCCTCCATGCCGCGACTTCCATCAACCTGCTCATCAGGCCCAATCTGCACGATACTTTCTTCTCTAGGGGTGAGGTCATATGATGCCATTGCCATGCGCTCATGCATGAGAAAAATCCCTTAAAAGCAGGCCGCGCGCTGATCAGTTGCTTGAGAAAGAAGCCTAATGCCATCTGCACAGGGTCGACAGTCCTGCATATTCTTGGAGTAGCCCCCCAGAGATGATGATTCAAGATCAGATCAGCCTCAGTGCGGGCCATGGGATCGACAGCTAGTCTTTGTTCTACAATGATATGTGATATGCTAGCTCCTTTAATCGATATATGTCGAACAAATCTGCTGGATCGACAGCTAGTCTTTGTTCTACAATGATATGTGATATGCTAGCTCCTTTAATCGATATATGTCGAACAAATCTGCTTGAAGAGCCTGATCGAAGAGATCCTTGTCTACTTTCATCGTTTCCTTCTTTTTCTAGAAATCTCATCTAACCAAATCCGCTCGTTATTGTTTTACAATGTACTAGCATGGAAAGGAGTTCCATGCTACTAATTGCAAACAAGTTGGTAGTGTCGGTAACTTGTTCATCTAGTTGCGTATTGGTAACTTTCAACAAGTTAAAACAAATATCAAAGTTTCTTTATTCCTCAAATTTACCAACCATTTTAATAATCTACCAACATTTACTTTTGTGACTTACCAACCATTTGAAATTACTAAATCTTAATTTGATTAATATACCAACATTCAGTTATCAACTTTGTTTTAGAAACTGATTTCTTTGTGATTTACTTGTGATTACCAATGCTTTCGAAGCACCAACTTCATTTAAAAATTTCCCACCTTAGTTTCACTCACATATCACCATTCATCACATTAACAAAGTGCACCACAACAGCAATGGGTACAAGCCGAGCCAGGCCGGCCGGCAGCCCCCCCGTCCCGGACGCCCTAGCTGATGATGATCTAGGGAATGTCCACTTCCCTGGCCGTGCACTATCACCGCGGCATAGTCCCCATAGGCCTCATGCCCAGAGAAGTACGCGCCAGAGTTTCCCCCCTTGAGCTTGTTCAGAGAGAATGAGTACTTCAGCGTGTCCTTGCCAGATTCAAGCCCAAAGGTCCTTGTCTAATCGGACATAGCATTGTAAAAGCCGTAGCAATATGCGGCCTGGTCGGTGTTACGCTCGATGACGCTGCCGAAGAACTGAACTGCCTTGCTCCTGGTGTTCATCCAGGCCGGGACACCCCACGGTAGGTCGCCGCCCGGCCTCCTTAGGGCATCCCTGGGTGGGAACAGCCCCCCGGCCTCCATGGCATTGTCCAGTATCTCAAAAGTCAGGCTGCCTCCTATGAGCCGGAACAGTTTCCAGTAGTTGCCCGCCGCCCTCGTCTCGGGCTCCATAGCTGGGAGTCTCGCCGCCGCAGAGCTCGCACAGAGGCACGAAACATGCTGGCAACATCGGGACCCGTCGCCACAGCCTGCTTCCTCGAGATGTACACCGTCTGATGAATTTTCCTATTGCACGAATGCACGTAAAAACTACTTCTTTTCCCGTCATTCCACGCCTGGGTGGGTGGATTCAGCTCTCTCTTTTCGGACCAGGCAAGTCCGATTCAGGCAAAAGATTTTAGAAGAAAATGACGAGCAGAACCGAAAAAGAAATCTTGAATTCTTGCACCCTAAGCTTTCTACATATACTAGGCATGTCCACTGTTTTTTCCTGTTCGAAATGTATCACTTGCGCGTCTATATCTATCTATTGTTACATGCGCTTTTCAAAGGATTGCCTAGAAACTTCAAAACTTAAGTAGTAGATAATTAGAGATGACTTCTCCTTATCAGTTTTGCCTAATTCTCAAACAAAAATAGCTATTGCCTAGACGCCACCTAAACAATTTGGCGTGTTTTCCATTTCGATATTATTAATTGATGGAAAATCAATTATGTAAAATTTTACCATCTCTCCGTCATTTCTCTCCATAACCAAGTTTAATATTTATGGACTTTTTAAATGTTATTGAGTGCCGACTTCAGAAAAATTAAACATAGTCATAAATTATCTAAATGATAAGCTTTTAAAAAATTGAATCGGTAATTTTACACGATTTAACAAGTTTCATATAAACAACTGAACAAAATTCTACCATCTCTCCGTCATTTCTTAATTCTACTTTCAGAGTGAACCCCTTGAAAAAACTAAAAAAAAAAAAAAAAAGACCCGAATATTTTAATTAAAAATTCGAATTTTCTCTATCAGTCTAGTAAAATCCAGCATCAAAACCCGCAAAATGAGAAGGAAACCCGAAATCCTGCGCTTGTTCTCCTGAATCCTCCTGCGCCGTGCTTCCGCCGCACGCCGCCGCCGAACCCCGCCGGTCTCCGCCGCCGCAGCCCGCCGGTCCCTCCGTCCGTCCATAACCTGAAGGTGACTCTCTCTCTCTCTCTCTCTCTCTCTCTCTATCGTGAATTCTCTTCCTCTGCAATTTCGTCGTCGCCGGGGTCTCTCCGTCGCTACCTCGCCGGACGCGCGAATCCCTAATTCGCGGCGGGCGGCTGTCTCCGGCGCTCCTCTCTGGCGGAACCTCGCCGATTGCTCATGCGCTAGGAACCTCTGCGGCAGGAAATTCGAGGGATGGACGTGATCTCCCAGCTGCAGGAGCAAGTCAACACGGTCGCGTCGGTCGCCTTCAACACCTTCGGCTCGCTGCAGAGGGACGCGCCCTCCGTGCGGCTCTCCGCGAGTTACCCCGAACCGCCCCCGACCGCCGCGGAGGACGCGTCCAGCTTCGCCGAGCAGCCCAAGCTGATGAGTGCTGCTCTTGTCAAAGCCGCCAAGCAGGTTCGTGCCTCTCTCCGGCTTGCTGTTGTTGCGAGTTAGTGGCGAGCTTGTTCGTTATCTGCTTGATGTGATTGGAAGAATTTATTTGGCTAGGGCTTTATGAAGATTGATAACTTGATTTATCGTGGCAAGAAAAGAAATTTACTTGTGTATGAGAATTGTATGTATGGCTAGAAATCTAGGTTATGTCCGAAGTTTCAGCGGAGAGGTGTTCTTACTTCGATTGGCTTCTGTGCGCATTTAGTCTCGGTTTTGGGAACTCTGTGCGTGTTCTTGTAGAGGATGTGAGCAGATTTCATTCATTAATGTGTACTATGGAAGTTCTCATCGATAGATCACAGATGTGACGCGAACTTCTGAAGATGTAATGCAAGTTGGGCATTTGGTTCGTTTTCGTGTATGTGTCCATGGGCGTTGCACGCCATTGCACCTAATGTGACAGTTATTCCTACGGAAGAAAACAGGACCTCCTCCATTTTTTTTTCTTGTGGATTCTGTTGGTGGATATATCTGCCATGAGTATCTCAGTGTGCATATGTACATAGACCACGCTGTGATTTGGTTTACATGAGTTGGGTAATCTTTTGACTCATAAGTGTGAAATAGTTATGCACATTTGAAAGAGCCACCACTCTTGTGTAATCACGACTATCGTTTCTTTCAAATGTGTTTCTGCATCTTAAAGTCGGTAGAATGGTTTGAGATTGTAACTCCATCAGCATTCTTGATCTTGAGTAAGGTGGATTGTTGGTTTCTGATTTCTACCTCATTCACTTTTGTTTTACTTCATGCTTGAAGTAAAATGATGGTCGGTGTGACATCCTAAACTCTGCGACATCAGTATATTCTTGCGGGTGAAAGCAATTAGCCTCCATTTTAGAGATGAAGCATTATGCTTCAAGTTATAAAATTCGGTCTCTTTTCCACCGTTTGCTTTGGCAATCTGGATATAGTTCTATCGGAACTCTTTTTCTTCTTTGATGCCTTAGTAGCGGGACTTCCACTGCCTGAGGGAGGTGAAGAAGCTCAACTCAAAAGGATTGCAGACCTCCAGGTTAAGAGGATCCATGGTTTTTGGCGTCTTTAGTTCATTATTTCTGTTGTTTAAGGCTGTTTCTTATTCATCCCAAATTACCTTTGCACAGGCTGAGAATGATGCTGTAGGACAAGAGCTTCAGAAGCAACTTGAAGCTGCCGGTAATTGCCCTATTGATGAGGGTGTGAGGGCATTTGTCTTGTTCACTTATGTATGTCAATTTTTGGTCGAAAGTGATATCTTCTATGATTTTTGGCATTGGCAGAGAAGGAATTGAAGCTGGTCCAGGAGCTATTCAGCCAGGCAACAGATAACTGCTTCAATTTGAAGAAACCAGAATAAAAATTGAGGACGCTTCTCTTCTTTACCTTTTTCATAAAATTTATGCAGTAGAGATGATGACTGAGAGAATAGGCATTCTACCGTTCGAATAGTGCAAAGAGACCTGAGATGTCGCAGCTCTGTGTGGGTGAGTTTTGAAGTCCTTGCCGAGTAAAAGTTTCTCAGTGCACAAAAAGCATCAATATGGGCATCAAGTCAACCAAACAATCACTCAAATGAAGTAGTTCTGGTGAAGTAAGAAGTCTAGTCTTGAATCTTTAATTGCAAAAACAAACTGTAATGTTACATTAGCAATGGAAAGTTCTCTGTTTTGTTGTTCACCTTCCTTCCCTCTGAAGTTTTCAAAGATTGCTTTCTTACTTTTTGGTCCTTCTGAGGAAGGTCTTGGTATCGGATGGAGCATGGGCTTGTTTGCCCTTGCAGTGTAGATCAAGAATCAAGAAGGCAACTTTTATAGTTGTGAAATTCAAGAAATCAGAGTTTCCCATGTTTGAACGAGAGAGGAGAACAGGGCGGGCATCGGCTTTGAACACTAGACCCCTAATGGGCGTGTGTCGGGTTATGGCTAGCTTAACCTCTTTAGGGTGCTCTTCTGGCAGGCTTCGTGGCCCCAAATAAAGGGCCCAACCATTAGTTTAGAACTCTCCCAGAGTGTACGTAAACAGCCAAGAGAATAGTATATCCTCTTCTCCAAAAGGGACCATGAGAATGCTCGGCTTTCTGGTTGAACTGCCCACATTGTTGGTGTTGTTAGGGTCCCAGATGACGGACATACATTGCTGGCCTCTCTGGGCCACGTGAGCAAAGGGTCAGAAACTGAGGTTGCCAATGTCTTTGGTGGGTACTTGGCATCGATGGCTTGTTATGGCCTAATTTGTTGCCTTCTGCTACCGACTAAACTCTCCACTACATTTTGGGGGATGGTGCTAAATATGATGTACTTTTGGGCTAGTGAGAGGAAATCTTCCTCAGAAAGTTTAGTCTTACACCTAACATTGGATTTTTCAATCTCATTAAATATTTATGGACAGTCCAGGTTGTTGCCTTTATCTCTTGGTCAAATCAGCCACTGATACTCCAGGATCAGTTTGGGAGAAGTATGTCTGGAACTGGACTTGCATGTCCCACCAATCTCAAACGGAACTCGTGGGCAAACTAAGGTACCACTTTGAGGGAAACCGCATCAACATATAGGACCCTTATCAATTGATGTTGGACAATATTTGAGTGGCATGTGGAAAAATATGCAATTAGGGAGGCATGTAGGGGCCCATAAAAATTTGAAGTTGGAACTTCCTATTCGGATAGTCAAATCCAAAACTTGAGCTATTTGGTGGAGAAAACCACAAGAATATATATAGCACATGAGACCATTATCAAGTAATGTGTGACAATATTTCAACAGCTATGATTTCACATTCACGAGTGAACATAGTGAATTAAGGCACTTTATACTTTCTAGGGACAGGTCGATGTGATTAGGGAATGATTTCCTAGACAAAAGCCTTTAGTATAGGTCCATGCAAATATGTCTATTGTCCTAGTAAGATATTCTTTGTCCAAAGGATTGGGTACTCTCGGTTCATTTTCATCGAGTTATTCTTCATGGTCTTGTCAATTTTTAGTCTCCTTGGAGGCTAGGTGTAGTTCCCCACTTCTCTTGCCAACATTCACATTGACCTCTCTAGGAACCACTTGTGATTGTTTCTTTCTCCTAACATTAGCATCGAAGGGTTCAGATTGTTCATCCAATTCTTTGTAAGACTGAATCCTGAATTTCCAAAAAGGTCCGAGTTAATCGATCAAAAGGATAATCCTGCACACTTTCACTAGGAGACTGAGACAGTGGGCTTTCGTCCCCTGGACCATCCCTAGCCGAGGAGGCTTTTGTTGGGTTAGAACCCAACTTTTGGTTATTGGAGTAGTTGGCTTCACAATGGTGAAGCCCAAACATGCTTCCAGTACTTCGGCAAGACATTCTATTCTCCAACCATGGTCGCCATAAAAACATGTAAGGTGGACTTTCGCGAGATTGTGATCCCCAGAAACTCAGTGATTTCAATTAGTAATAAAAGTCCAAGCGAGGGTGATCGATGACCAATTAAAATGTTAAAATTGAGGTTGAATCCAAACTAAATGAATTCTAACGCGTCTTGAAGTCTCGAGAACTCTGAAAAAAAGTGAATTATTGATGAAGCACAAACTGTAGATTGGAAACAAGGAAATTGTATTGTAATTTTGTTGAACCATAATGGATGGCTTACATTCCTTGAGGCCATACTTACTCGATCACTAAAACTGAACATATAACATTAATGGCGTTCGCTAGGATGCGTGGAGAAAGTAAAAAAGTTAACAAAACACAACAGGAATGCTTCTATAAACAACGACAAATATTGAAACTAGGAAACCTAATATAAAATGAAATTCAAATCCGAATTCAGGTTAATCTGATCTACTCTAAATAACCTCCTCATCTTCATATCTTCACAATTATTCTAATGTGCTATTGGGATTTTGTGGTGCCTCTCGTTGATTCTTCTTTTGTCTTTTAAATGGACAATTGCGTTATACATTCTAATCTTCCTCCACAAGAATCATTAGACATCTTCGCTTGCACGCTACTCTAGGTGATTTGCAACTGCTCTTGATTTCTTAGCAATGGTTACTCACCGGTAGATAAATCCTCCTTAGGTCAGTCTTTAACTTCTATGCATGTTTCGAATCAATTGATAGTCACCTAGTATCATGCAATTGGCTCAAATATTGTCAATTAGAAACTTGTGATCGATGAGTTCATTAGAAGTTTCATATAGGCTTTGTGGGTTAAATGTATTGTCATGGCCTGATTTGAACTTAATTTGGATTGCTAACTTCTTCATGTTTGGGCCTAAAATTTAGGTCCGATTTCAACATGGAGTTAGTGGAATAAAAGAGGAAAAGAAAATTAAATGCAACGTCTTTCCATGCCATCGAGAATGAAGAAAGAAAGATTGACCTCTAGGTTGTCCGGTGTTGGTTGAAGATGCCCCGCTGCGGGGAAGGGGGCGGTTGGGTTGGGGAGATCGAGATACCTGATGAAATATGTCCACGGCTAATGCTGCACACTATTCCTCAAGTAAATCAACATCTCCGTCCCAAGTTTCATGCTAATAAAGCCGTGATTTTGGAAAAGTCTCAAATAGAAATATGAAGTGCCCTCTTTTTACTCAAAAGAGAATTATAGTCCGTCTCAAATAAAGATCCAAAATAATCATTTGGTCTCAAAAAAGGATCTAGCTCGTCGACCGGCGAAGAAATGCATCTCCCATGTCTGGTTAGGGATAATTTCATCCAAAAATATTCTTTTTTCGTTTTCCTTTACCCCTGTTCATCTTCTTCTTGATCCCACCTATGTTGTCCCTGCTCATCATCTTCTTGGTCAATGTTGAAGACAGGCATTGCCCAGATCAAGAACAGCGGGACTCGTTGGCCACGGGTAAGGGCCGGCGAGGCCACCCTCGCTAGATTGGCAGCGGGTGAGGTCTTGCAAGCCGACCCTTTGGCGAGGGTGGCCTTGCCTGTGGCCGGCGAGGGCCGTCACGGCCGGCGGGGTTGGCGAGCCCTCGTCGGAGACCATTTGCCTGCTGTTGAATTTGGATTATCTTGCTGTGTTTTGCTTTCCCAATGGGGTTTCTAGAGGTTTGATGCTCGCGACTCGACGTCGCGAACTGAGAATTCCCTCTAAAAGTTCGTTCCTTTTTCCTTGAATGTATCTGTACATATCTATAGTGCGTCCTTTGCTGACGACTTGTCGCTTACATGTCTCTGTTGGGTCCTTACTGAATGAGATGGTTAGCTCAATTTCTTATGCTGCGGAGCTTTTTGCTCGTGATGCTGATTGTTCGGCGGGGTTGGGGGTGGTGGGGGGTGGGCGTATAGCAATTCAGAGAAATCAGAATTTCCTGTAGTTCGAGGCATGATTTGTGATCAAGGCGGGAGGTGCTCTGTTTGGTGAAAGATGAGTTAAGCTGAAGTTGCTACTTTCGTCAAGCCATATGGCTATCTCGTATGCCGCGATAGGACGTTCCCCTCTCGCAGTTGTCATTCCGCTCATTGCTTTCCGAGGGCCAGCGAGGGCCTGCAAGCCTTCGCCTGCTGCCGATTTGACAGGGGCGGCCTCTTCGGCCGCTGGTACCCAAATTCGGTGTTCTTGATTTGGGCAATGCCTATCTTCAAGATCGACAATAAAGATTATGAATAGGGACAGCCATGGGTGGAATCAAGAAGAAGATGAACAGAGGAAAAGAAAACGAAAAAATAATAATTTTCGGAGGAAAGTACCTCTGACCACACCATTGGAATATGCATCGGAGATGTATTTGTTCGCCAGTCGGCGAGTTAGGTCTTTCTTGAGACTAAATGACTATTTTGGTTCCTTATTTGAGAGAGATTACACTTCAGATCTTTTTTGAGATTATGAGGGCACTTTATGTTCCTATTTGAGATTTTCTCTATGATTTTTGTTGGCTTGTTTTGCTTGCCTTTGTACGATGGTCACATGCAATTAGGCATCTTGGCTAGTTGGGCAAAACCACCATAGGGTACTTGGGTTGACGCTACTCAAGTTGAAATGAAGTCAGTAGTCCTCATTATAAAAATTGCCGACCAATTGCTTTCCATTTAGATGTGCTTGGTTTCAATGTATTCTCACGCAACTATATGCGCTGTGATTTTTGTCATTTATGTCTAATGCTATATACTATTTCTCAAGTAAATCAACTTCTCCATTGCAAGTTTTGTGCTGTTATTGGCTTGTTATGCTTGTCTTTGTCCGATGGTCATATGCAATTAGGCATCCGGGCTAGTTGGGCAAAACCACCATAGGGTACTTGGATTGACCATGCTCGAGTCGAAAAGTATCATTAGTGCTCATTATAAAAATTGCTATGGACAATGCTTGACTCTAAAAGGAGCAAGTGTCGCTCATTATAAAAATTGACGACCAGTTGCTTGCCATTTAGATGTGTTTGGTTTCAATATATTATCACGCAACTATATACGCTGTGATTTTTGTCATTTACGTCTAATGTTGTACACTATTTCTCAAGTAAATCGACTTCTCCATTGCAAGTTTCATAAAGCTGTGATTTTTGTCGGCTTGTTATGCATGTCTTTGTTTATAACTTACTATAGATAGTTTTACTTTTATTTTATTTTTTTTGGTATGTTATTGAGTTTGTGAGACTTAATTTCAATATCAATGTAATGATCTTGTTGTTTGTCAAATTTTTTTGTCTTTTTCATTTTTTGGATTTTGCTTTTACTTGATGATGCTGTTGGCATGTCTATGGTCGTAGCTAAAGTGCTGGTGTGGCTAGTGATGTCTAGTAGTAGTGGGTCTATTAAGATGGTTCGGTTCGAGGCTTGTGTTGTTTCTAGTGCAAGTGTGCAGTGCGCACATCTTGCACCGGGTGGTACGGGTGCAAGGCTCGACTTGCATCAACACCTTTTGCGGCATACCCGCAATTAGTACAGTGGCTGGTGGCTGGGGTGCTAGTGTGGTGGCTAATGGTGGTAGCTGGTGATGCCTTGTGGTGATGGGTTTGTGGTGGGAATTTGGTTGGCGGCTCATGCCGCACTTGGTGCAAATGTGCAGTGTGCACATCTTGTATCAGGTGGTGTTGGTACAAGCTGTACCTTGTGCAACAGACCCACAACCAGCACAGTGATTGGTGGCTGGGGTGCTAATGTGGTGGCCAGTGGTGGTGGTGGGTGATGGCTGATGGTGCTGGCGGCCGATGATGCTTGATGGTAGTGGGTCTATAGTAAGGGTTGGGAGCTCATGCAACACCTAGTGCAAGTGTGCAGTGTGCATATCTTACACTAGGTGGTATTGGTGCCAAGTGGGTGCGAGGCTCAGCTTACAAACACCTTCTATAGTAGTATACCACTAGCACAGTAGTAGCTAGTCGTGGCTTGAGGTGGTGGATGGGGTACTTGGTGTGGCTGGTGGTGGTGGCTGGTGGCCGGTGGTGACTGATGATGGTGGTTGGTGTAATTTTTAGGGGAAACCTACAAAAATTGACACTTAACTGATAACATTCTAAAAAATTTAACATTTAAATGTTCAATTTTAACCGTAAGTGATACTTAAGTTATCACTTCAATAATAACTTGACACTTAAGTGATATTTTTTTATCACGATTAATACTTATGGCACTCGAGTAATCACTCGTGTTTGTCCTATGTATATGCTGGTTTGTAGCAAACCAGAGAAGCTGCTAGTTTATATTTAGTTCAACTTATAGCAACTTCATTCAATTCAATGTTTTGCTGTCGGTTTATGTATATATTCAGCTCAAGTAAAGAAGTCACCACAATACATTGACTCAATACACATCCATCATTGTTGGTTTATATTCAAGAACAAGTAAAAATATAGTACGACCATCATTTCATTCACTCATTCTCTTTCCTTGACCTCTCCACAAGCATAAGAAGTAACCCATGATATATATGATAGCACAAACAATAACAAAGCTACAACGATCTTGTGGACAACACAAACTTCTTCTCATCTTCCATAAAAATGCCTACATTTGATCCAAAACAATTGCATTTGTCCACTCATTTTCAATTATGGCAGTCAAAGAAACTTCTTCTCATCTTTCAGTGCCTAACATTTCATCATAAAGTAGGATAGATAACAAAACAATACCACAATAAATGCTTGGTAACATTTCCGTTCAATTTTCATTCTTGAAACTTCATTCTACAAATGTTTAGCCGAAGATGCTTGAGCTTGTATTGAATCAACATCGTCCAAGTTGTCCACAAGCGTAGATGGAGGTTGATGTCATCCATCAAGTAGATTGGATATCACTTTTGTGGCTCGATGAGAGAATTTCACATCGACCCATTTGAAGTATTTACACTTTGACCATTCTCTCTATCGGGCACATCCATAAAATCTTCTCCCGGGATTCATTCGAGTCCACGATGTTCTTTTTGGACTCGGTAACCCACAAAAACAAAAACGCTTACCTTCGCCTTCGCTTTAGTGAGAGGAATTTGAAGCACTGCTAAAAATCTTGCTCTCTATTTTCAAGATTCAATGGTGAAATTTTAGGCAAATCGAAATTAAGATTCGGGATTAGGGTTTGAGCACTTCAATAGGGATTTTGGTTGATTTAAGGTTTTAGATTTGGGGCTTTTTGGGAGATGACGTTGTTTTGACCGATTTAGGGCTTTTATTTTGGACAACTATGAAAACGACATCGTTTTGGGTCAGTCAGAGCTAAGTCAGCTCTCCAACAAGCCACGTAGGCAAACAAAATTAATAATAAAAAAAAATTACCACGTCGGATTTTCAACGGGGTTCGCCGGAAGTAGCACTCAAGTATCTCATTTTAAAAAAAATAAATTATACTTAAGTTTCATTTTACTAACTTTTGGTACTTAAGTGTTCTCTTATGCTAAGTTTTGGCACTTGGATTATTCTTTTTCCAGAAAATATTTATCTAAATCCCAACTTGCTTTGTCATGCTCATGCTTGTCTATCCTACTCATATTTCTCAATTTCCGAAGTTCAAAATATTGGGATTTAACCCAAAATTACTTGAAAATTTAAGTATATATCCATTGCATTTACTCACCTTTATATTCGAATGCAATTAATTTGCAGATTTGATCTTGTCGTGAGAGCATTGGCTAGAGTAGTGGGTGAAAGGAGGATTTTGCATGATGCGTTTCAAAACCAGCCAAAGGATCGACTTAACCATCTCTACTCACATGAATTAAATACTGCAACGGGTGCCCTCTCATTCCCTTGGGATTATTTATCTCCATAAAGCCCTTCAATTCTGTTTGGCTATCTCGTTCACCCTCTTCAGCCATTTAATGCTTTCAGGTTCTGTAAAGCTATCCTCTAAATCTCCCAATTGCTCCGCCCAAAGACATCCTCTAACCGTAAACCTGCATAGCATAACTTAACACGTCTAAGTTTAGTTGCACTTGCGCAGGTGTTCGATTAGTAGATGCTATTCAGATAAGAGGCTAATCTGAGGACCGATGCAACTAACCTAGCCACACAAATGCCTCTTTATCCCAACCCAAGTGTGATGCAGCTAATAAGCCCCATGGTGATCGAAGAAATTGAATCAACAAAACAATAATTAATATAGCAATAAATAAATTTCAAGAAATTTAATTATAATCATCCTAGCAGACGGACTGATGATTAAAGTAACAATTAATAGTGGAAGGACACAAATATTTTCTTATGAAGTAGAGTTATGATGATAGAATATTGGGATAAGTGCATTGAATGTTCTAGAATTTCTCACGAAAGTGCAATTGAGTTCTAAATTTTCAAAAATTGCAATCAAGTTCTAAAACCTGTCACAAAAGTAATTGTGTTATAAAATTTTACGAAGTGCAATCACGTTCTAAAACTTGTTGGGATTTTCTATTTATCAAGTTGGACGAAGTTAATGGAATATTTGATCACATTGACAAGTTTTATGACTTGATTATACTTTTTTTTTTTTTAAGTTTTAGGATTTAAATCACTTTCTAAATGCTCTAAGGATAAGTATTATTATCTCTTGAAGTCCTTCTGAGCTGAGAGAATTAAAAACTTCATTGATTTGATAAAGAGTATTATTATCAAGAGATAGCTTGTTGAGTTTTTTGTTGACTTCATAACGTCCAGCAGTATGGCCTTCTTTTCCACATTGATAGCATGTTATACTTCAATTGATTTTTTTTGTTTTGTTTTTTGTTTAGTTTGAGAAGGGTAGGATGAAGTTTTTCAGGAAAAAAATTTTAGTGTGATATTTTTTTTTTTTTTTATATTTATGATTTGGTTTGTTTGATCTTCTATAAGATAATTATCCCACCAACATTTTAATTGTCCAATAAAATAGCCATCGATATTCTAAATGTTCTTCATATCAAACAACCATGGTCTCCAATTCGTATAAAACACAACAAGATGTATTGTGAAATATTTTTGTGATTATTTATATTTCAATCATATTGTAACGTGTCATTGCCATTAAAATTTTTATCATTTGTATCACTTTGTTTGTTTTACATATCCTTTTCAAATCAACCATAATAATATTTCATATTGTAACATTAGATCCTCTATCTTAGAGCCCGGGAGTTTATATGCATACGGAGAAACCATGGAATCGAATCTCAGTGGAGTACGTGGATCCTACTAATAAATGAAGATTACTGAATGTCTCTGAGAATCTCAGGAAGACGACACTCGGCAATGACCAAATTTAGCGACGGAATCACCCGACAGAGGTACTCAAGCTAAGTTAGATGAAGAACGACTGAAGCTGGAGCCACCACAAATAGTCGTCATCTGAGAGAAGAAGAAAATAGAGAGAATGAGTTATCAGAGGTGAAGGATCTATATGTCCTATGAACTGAAAGAGAGAGCGCGTGAAGTCTGCGGCGATAGGAGGTGGTCCGGTGTTGCTGGGCGACGATGATGTTGCAGCAGCTTAGGCGGTGACGCAAGGACGGTGAGCTTCGATGAAGGTGAAGACGTAGTGATGGATAACCCACATGCATCTCTGAGACTGACGAAGGAAGTGAATCAATCATTTTATATCTCTCTAGTATTTGAATCACCAAGAATTCTTTTCAAAAGTATAAGTTTTTTATGGTACCTTCATTTCATAGAAAACTCAATGATAAAAAGCATTTTCGAATAATATGATTAATTTTCCATTATTTGGTAATATATAATCAAATCAAAAACGTTTTTTGATATTTGGATCTCATTAGAAAGTGATTTTGATAGTATGACTTTATCTTAGGCCAAAAAAAAATCGAATTTTTTAATTTTTTTTTTTTTTAAAAGTTCGATTTTTTAGTTTTTCATTTTATTTTTCTTTTTTAAATTCGAATTTGTAATTGGTTCTTCAATGAGTTGTAAAAAGAAAGGGAGATTAATTAGAAAAACGTTTTTTTTTACTATACCATTTTCAATATTATTATTATTATTATTATTATTATTATTATTATTATTATTATTATTATTATTATTATTATTATTATTATTATTATTATTTTTTCTTCCTTTTTCAAATGCAGATTTGGTTTATTGACAAAATTATTTGCCAACGATGTTCAGTTTCTTATTTTTTTTACCCACGGTTCTCAACATTTTCACGATTAAACCCAATTTGGAGCACGTCCATTGATTTTCCTCTTATATTTAATAATCGTGTTATGAAAAGAGTAAAATTATCAGCATTTGACAAAGCTTTTGCTAACAAAAAAAAAGACAAAGCTTTTGCTAAGCAAGTTCATGACATCATCACAACATTCTACTTCAACTTCAACATACTCAGAATGCTGCCTTAGTTCTTCCGAATCAAAGTAGGTCCATTGCTTCATGTTTAAATTTGTGTACCTCAGTTAAGACTATGCGGAGTGGAATTCTTGACCGAACACTTGTCTGTTGAAGTCCTCATAGCCATTGGAGCTTAACCAAGGCCTTTTCTATCTTCCTTAAATAGCCGTGATACCAATTGATTTAATTGCAATATCTAATAGTTTTCGCGCTATATTGCATAATTGGTATAACAGCTGTCAACAGCCAGGAGACTAACAAATAAGTATTTGGTCAAGAACTTTGATCCACAACTCTTTTGCCTGACAGCACAGGAGCTTCTTGGATTATAGCCGCGCAAGACGCAAGTGGTGCACTTTATTAAACACATTGGAGGTTTTCTGTCGACATCCAAACTGAGTTGTTTCCATTAATATATACCGTGAGTTTGGGTGTACTTTAGGACTTGAAAAATACTTAAACATGTATGTGATCATAACTCTATAATTCTCCTATTTATTAATAGATTATTTACAGTTAACTATTCCCATAGAGTAAATACCGACATTCAGATTGTCCCATGCAGATTTCTTCATTTATTTACTATTCCCCATTTATTTCTCTAGTAACTACGCGTTGAATTAATTACGAGGTTCGATAATTTTTTCATTAGATTGAAAAACTGACATCATCACCTGACCAATTCCGACGCCTGAAATCATTCAGCAATAGAGACAAGTCCTTAGCACAACAAAAACTATTCAGGAGGTGGCTCATTGTAAGAGTCGCCCAGATTTTCAAATCTTATAGAAATATCGTCCTTCATCCTCCATCAAGATACAGGTTTGGCTAACTGTTGTGCCTATCCGTCTGTAAATAGGAGAGTTTTCCGGGGGACGGTCCCGTCCTTCATTTGGTGAGGGTACACACAGGTTAATGATGTACATTCCCATATGGACATATGGTCTCCTAGGCTGGATCTCATTACATGTTTTCACTACAATCAAGCAAACTTCTCTATCAAGATGGTCTGTAACTAAATAAGATATGAAGAGGAAGTTGCATTTTCTTTCTCATTCTTCACTGCATACATGCTATCGCGAGGCATGAGAAAATTAAAGGTTTAGAGTGGTAAAAAAGAAGGAACAATAATCTGCAGCCAAGAAAGGAATACTAGATTTTCATGACTATTCTCTGCTAGAACTTCAGGACATGTATAATGAGCTTCCTGTCAAGAGATCTGTTTTTCTTCATTCTAAGAACTATTTTACTAAAAAGTTCCACATGTATTACAAGAACGTGGACTACCTGTAGAATATAACAACATACAATTTTCACTCAAACTGTATCTGCGACAATTAAGTGAGGATTCATTTCTTCTTGCCTCTTCCTTTCTTATTTTGCTTACCTTTGGACTTGCAATTGCCCTTGTTCTTGTTCCGGTTTTCCACACCGCTAGTCTGGGAAAAAGAAGATGATGAAGCCTGCTGATCCTTCTTCACTTCACCGGTTTTTTCAGCTTCCCCAGCTTTGCCCTTCTCTTCCTCATTTGCTAAGCCCACTTCTTGTCCCGGCAATGACGACGCATTTGCACCATCCGAATGCACAACTGGTACTACACTGTCGGAAGATGAAGAGGAATCCATGGAAAATTCAGTCAGATCTTGCAACTTGCAAGAGCTCTCAGCACTTCCATCTTTGGGGAATAGAACTTTCATAATCTCTTCTTTGCATTTGTGCGACTTCACATCTAAAATGATGGCATGTGGACATTTTGAACAATCTGAAGCAGAATTGGTAATTACAAGGGGATCATCAACTTTTTTTCGAATGCTTCAGCGAGAACACCCACTGAAATTTCCTGTAAGTTTGGCCTCCGGCAACGTGAAAGAATATGATGAAATTCTGGAGGTATTTGCTCAGAAATCCAACTCTTACCGAGCAAATCGAAGAGAAAATATGGACTGATGCCAAAATTCAGGTGAAGCAAACAAACCAAAAGAACCAACTTCAAGACCAACAACGGGTAATACTCCCTCACATTTAGGTTCGAATTTTTTATCCATTGTCTGGTATCATCCTTATTGCGAAGAAGGTCCACAACGGTCCTTGTAACAAACTGAATGATGGGCTCCAAGCAATTTCCCAGGTTGAAACTGAAGCTAGGCTTTGCTAAACCTTCATGGCAGATGAGCCATTCAACTAGAGAAGATTTCGTTGTATAAAACTGCCCTTTGGAGCAAGCTAACAAAATCACAAGTCGTTCCAAGAGATACAAAAAGCAAATTGGTGTGATGCAGTCTCTTTCAGTCTTCCAATTGGCATTGTAAGCATCTGCCAAAGCTCGATAAAGGTTCCAAGCCAAAGAGATTTCCACGGGTCCATTGCTCGCCTGAGGAAGGTCTGATGGTACATCCCGACAAATGCATTCCATGAATGCCTCCCATGACGTATCTCCTTTAAATGATTTTGCTATTTTTCCGTACAAACCATCGTCAAGCATTCCAGACCCAAGAACCAAAGTCGCAAGCTCACCCATCTTCCCATGTGAAAAATGCTTCTTCGAAATTATCATGTTCATTGTTTCTCTCAGTAAATTACGAGAAGCCTCACTTCCTCTCAGAGATACCATATTCTCTGATGACGATATTCTCCAGTCAAGTGGAAATATGCGACCAAAGTACCTCCCACTGGATGCTTCAATGAAACTATCCAGTGCCGCATACCGGAACGAGTGATTCGGACAAAGTTCTTGAAGGAACTTGGCAACCTCATGTAAGATAGCAAGACATCTGCTTTGCCAGAAGTTCGACCGAGAACTCTTCGCCAAAAATTGATAAAGGGCATCCAATTTGTGCAGGAGCTCCATACCAACAGAAGAAAGCTCACAATACCAATACTTTTGAGCTGCAGAGACCAATTGTCTAAGATCCAAAGCAACCAATTGTCCTTTTTTTTGAAGAGATCTTTTATCTATGTTTCTGACCCAATCAGCATCTGGGTTTAGAAGGTGATAAGTTCTTTGCATGTTGTTCCGTTGCTCCAGAACACCAAAGTAATTCAAACAGAACTCCCAACTTGACGTATTTTCCTTTCTCACCAGCATCTCCACGCATCCTGCACTCTCTATAATTCTGACAATTTTCTCTCTCCAAAGATTCCAAAAGCAGACCAATGAGTCAACGGAAATCTGATTCCCCAAGATCAGTTGTTCAGAATAGTTCACTGGGTCGACAAGCCAATCATATTCCCAGCAAAAATTTGAGATATTTTGATGAAGATGGAAGTCCAGAATATTTCGAGCGCACAGTATTTCACCTCTGACACTTCCATTTCTACTGGAAGCACTCAAATGTTCTTTCATTTGAGCCAAACTGTTCTGTTTATTTAGCAAAATGCTTGATTCTACAGAAACATATTCATAGAAGGTAATAGGCTCAGGCTTTGCAAGAAGTTTGGCTTTTGCTACCAGCTCCTCCTCCTGTGCAAACTGCTTCAAGGGCCACCCTTTGCTTCCAGGAGCCCAAAGGGAATAGAATAATACGTACCACAGGATGTTCATCGACGCTTCCCTGTTTTTTCCGCTCTTCCCAAGTAGATCAACCTCACGAAGGATGTCACCTTTCATCCTCACAATCTTGGCTGCCTCCAAAAAGTTACCAAAGTCTTCCTCCAGACTTATAAGTTCATCGATGCATCCAAACCTCATAAGCAAGTTTCTCATTGAATCGATGCAATGAAAAGCCTTCACAGACTTCATCATGGTCCTGTAGTCTCTGAGGTTGTAGAAATGAAGGGCACAACTCTCTAAAAAGTCCTGTTCCAATATCTCTATTTCTTTACTTTTCTTCTCTGTTCCCTGCCTTTTCCAATCCTCAATGTATCGCAGACCCATTTTAAAGAGTTTTTCTTCAGCACAAATGGACAAGCACTTTGAGAAAATATTTGCCCTTGCATATGCCTCCGCTGCAAGACTGTAGCACTGAGCAAGAGAGAAACACTCTCCAGCTTTCTCCAAAGCAGATTCTCCACATTTATCCATGTATATTCTACCTGTTGAAGCATAAACATATTTGATGTCAGTCTCATTTATAGAGTGCGGATGTTCAGAAGATAAAACATAGCAAAGGGACATTTGGAAGCTGCCAGAAATGCTCTTGTACAGCTCTGCTCTTGTACGGATCAACTATATTCTCCAATGTCAAGAGATGAAACAGGATCAACGTCCGTAGGTGGCTACAATACCAAGAAGTTTTTGACAAACCATAGTCAACATGGAGTATTGCAACTGGCAGCCACAGCTTTTTTCTAAACTCATAGGTCTGGTCAGTGTTAAGAACTTAGCAGCTCAAATTTTTCAAAACTGCTGAGAGAGCAGAGACAGGTTATCATATAGAAAAATAATCAACTTCCAAGCCAGGACATTAATCATGAAGTCAACATTAGTAGCACTTGCTCAAAATTCACCAAAAGCATTTCAAAGTTAACAAGTGAGATCGAACTGAGATTGAACTACTTTTGTTTTAATATCGAAAGAGGAAAATCAATTAAACTGGTAAACAAGAGCGTACCGCGCATGCAAAATACTACATACAGAAGAATGCTAAGTCAAATTTCCTCTCTCTCTCTCTCTCTCTCTCTCTCTTAGGCAGCTTTGACATAGCTACAACAAGAAGAAAAGTAAAGATGCAGCATATCTCCACCTTATCATTTTGAAAGAAATGAAAAGAAAAATGATACCTGCTATCTCATATTCCTTCAACATGTAGAAACACTCCGCTGCAGAGTCGGCCATTCCAATTGTTTCATAGATCTCAGCAGCCTGCCTTCGAAGGTCAGAAGCCTCTTGTGGATTTGAAACGTGCTTGAGATCTGCATCTGCTTTGAAAGCGGAGGCCTTAGCTAATCTCTCCCCGTATGTGTACCTTGCTCGTTCAAAGCACGTTATTGCCATTGGGTATTTACCCTCACGTAAGAGCTTGCAAAGTTTATTAAAAAGAAAAAAAAGAGAGAGATCAATAGCTTCTCCAGAGAAGGTGAAAAGAAGAAAAAAAGAAAACATAGTCCTCCCTTATAGGAAAAATCAGAGGTGTAGACTTACACCAAAACAATGCACTGTCATTGCCTTATAACCTCAAATGAGGAAAAAGATTATAGGAATATTCCTATCATATTGTTTATCCACTGTGTGTCTAAATGAAGCATTCAGCCAAACTACTAAAAAACCAATGAAGCTGGCAAATCGATCACCATATTTGTACCATAGAACGTCCACATTCTACACACATTTTTTTTTTCAGGATCAGTCATACTTTTGCAGTCACTATTGTCATTCCAAAATCTCTAGCATTCACAGATCATGTTGACTCCAAATGAGGCGAAAATAACAATTCCGTGAAGAGGAAACAACTAATAAAGAAAAAACAGAAAAACAGCAAACCTTAAAACCTTGTGACTTCCACTCCTCTGGCGTGCTCCTGACCTGCATTGCTTCTGCAAAGGCATGATCTACCAACCTAACTTGAATGAGGCACTTCTTCTTCCAGTAGTCGAGAATTGGTTTGGAGAACTCTAGGGCATTCTCACAAATCCACAATCTTTGTCTTGTCTGAGTAATTGCGACGTACAATTGTTTCAATTCAGAGCATAATATATTGTGCTTCGCGTCATCGAAACTTGGGGAAGACCATTGAGAGCTGTTATCGAGCAAAGCTTGCTCCTTCATGTATCCATAAATGACCCTCCATTGACTTTTCAGAGGTGATGTGCCAAAGAAGTTGTACAATAAAACGTCCTATACAATGTCACGGCAAAAAAGTTTCAGGTAAAAACATTAAATTTTGTAACCAAAATAACAGATATCAAGTTTCATGAATACAGGAACAATTCTAAAAAATTTAGGAAAAAAAATATCTGGACTCATTTTGACACACCAGCCTATCAAGAACAGCCGTAAAGTCACAAGATTGTTGATATTGTCTATTAACCTAGAGGATGATGTTGACATGAGGCCAAACAAATTCTACATTATGAGTATCTAGAAGCCATTGTCTGCATACAAAAAAGGGCATAGTAGAATGAAAATACCAATCCAAGTTTTTTTCCGAGTAACAGCTTCCAGCAAATTGGTCATGACCCATTAAAAAAAAAGTTCATGAAATCTCTATGCTGCTACCATTAAAATCCCATGGCAAACAATCCAACCTGACACACACCTACCTGAAATTCCAACCCCTTGCACTCCACTATCGTCAGAACTAGAGCTTGCCCTCTCACAAGGTTCGAAACTTCATTTCTAGAGTGATCATCTCGAACCAAAATAACCTGCTCTGCTCCAAAGCCAACGAAATTACCACTAAAATCACGTTTGCCAAAAATTGATAGTATGGCACTTTCGTCATTCTCCGATTCAAGTAAAATTGGGGCTTCCCCACATATAAAGCTAGTTTCAGGGCCCAAAGCATCAATGGATAAAGGGAAAAAATGGTAAAGGAGATCAACAACACTCTGCGCCAGTTTGAGTATACCAGCATGAGTGCGGAAGTTTTGGCTCAAATGGAAAATTTTGGAAAGACATCCCTTTTCCATTCTTTTATCAGGTCCATCCATTGAATCTATCAAGAACTCCTTGTAGAAAAGGGACCTTATGTCTTCAAACCTGAAGTCTATTCCCCTTGCAATAGTTTGTGCAGTGTCACCAGAAAACACAAAGCCCCCATCAACGTTTCTACAGATATACTTGAACAGTGAAATTTGTCTCAAGGTGAGATCCTGCACTTCATCAATATATACAAAATCCACTATGTTGACAGCAAACTGCCCACAAAAAAGACGGCGATGAAGATCATTGACAATATCGGCCAAATCAAATTCATCATTTTCCATTTTCATCTTTTCATAATCCTCAAAAGCATCATAAATTTCTTCTCTTCTCTGAATACTCAGAGTGGATACACGACCCTCTGAAAGTGAAACATAAGCTGGTCTGTCAAGTTTGCCTTCACAACCATCTGCTGGTTGAAGACCACCCTTTATGTGGGACATTATTTCAGTGAAGACTCTGGAAGGATCAAGCCTCCTCCTTATCTTGTCATTGAAGTGAGGCCAATAAACAGCACAAAACTTTTCGTAAGTAACCTCCTTAGCTCTTAGAAGACTTTGTAAGGCCACTGGTCTAGAATTGAAGGATTGGCCACGACAAAGATCCCTTAGATCGGGGAACCTTTCAAAGAATGAAACCCCCACAGTTCCGTCTAGCATCATCAGAAGCTTACGAAAAGTTATAACAAGGGGATAAGAGTTGGGAGATATGTCTAAAAATGAATCCGGGATATCCTTGAATAATGCTGCATCATCAACAATCTCATCAACTGAAGAGCTTTTAACTCTTTGTTTTGCACCAATGCTGGAGCTGCAGGATTAATGAAGCCAGCAATTAGAAATGGAAATATATAGTTTTAACAAACTTACGGGAATACCTCCACTACACATGCAATCTCATAATTGCTACTTTTAGGTAACTAACAGCAAAAAGGAAATTAGAATACGCTGATGCACCGAGGTTGCAATGATATACTATGAGACACGGATAGCGTTTACATCCGCTGGCAATTAAAATTTTCCCCCGCAGCAAGATTTGTAGAACACATGGTCCTTTCTCGATTCTGGTTATAATTGCACAAGTTTTAAAAAGGGCGATTTTCTCTTTATATGTACAATGCTACAATCACAAAATTTAATGTGAAAATTTCCAATAAAATGGTATTGCAAACTAAATAAGTGGCACGAAGACCAAAATAAGGAATATTGCTGCACAAACTAATGTTTAGTTTCAGCAAGCAGAAGATGTCAATCTCTAACATGCAATGATTAAATCTATTGTCTAGCAGCTATATCCGAGTGGTAGCACCCGAGCATGGCAAAGTGCTGATTTGACCCATGCGCTCTTGCCACATGTTATATTTCCTATCGAACTGTATAAAATGAAGTATCTTGGTTGTGCTTCTCCGCTAGGAGGAAAATAGTAGCATGCCAAAGGGGTTATCTTCTTCTCCCAACTAATTCATAAATAAAAATAAAAATAAAAATAAAATAAAAAATAAAAAATAAATTGACAATCCATTAACCCTTGCATATGTTTAATCATTGTAAAAATTGCAGAATATTTATTCTATTGTTCAAACATCTTCCCATGACATTTTATGTACCTTCTAAGTTGAGATACGTGTTGTTTGACCGCAAAACATAATTTTGCACTGATAGTCACAAAAAGCTGGCGCAATACACAATCCTCTGCTCCTTCACCGATTTCCTCAACATTGATTTCCAGGGAGGCATCTTTGCTGTGGCTAATACCACTTTGGATTTCCTGAAATCCCTTGGTTCCTTCATCGTGCAGTTTCTCATTTCTAAACAACTTCATTGTCAGGACTGTAGTTTTACCGGTTCCAGATCGCCCAAGTATAAAAGTGCTTCTGGGGAAAAGAATTATCTCTTGTTCTTGCTCTGTTACTTTAAACGGAAGACTTGCTTCATTACCGTCACTGTCATCGAGCAAATTTCTGACAATATCTGATGATAAGGGGTAGAATTTCATCAGAAGCAAACTCTCGCTCACTTTCACATTTTCTACATACAACCTACGATCTGAAGCATCAGCATCAGAACTACTCCCAAATTGATCTTCACTAGGACTTCGACAGCGGACAAAATCGACAGTACATGCCCAGGTCTTCGGAACTTGCTGATCCCTATAACCGGAAGAGGCATGTGAAATGAAAGAAAATAGAGGGATAAGATCAATTCAAGATATTTGAGTCATCTATCTGGAAAAGAATGCTTTCTAATTTAGTAAGTGATGTGCTACCTATCTTCAGTAAGAAGAAATGATCAGACTTACCCCTCAAAGCATTTCTCATTGCAACGACTAATAAAATCATCACTATATGTCTCGAAAATGCTGTCCAAACGTTTGACCAATTTTGCCACATCCTCTAAAGGCATTACATCCCATATCTTCAGGATTTGGATGTATCTCAGTTCCTTTACAACATCAATCGTGCATAAGACATAGAGACCTTCAGCCTTAAATTGTCTCACGATATGAGATGAGTGTTCACAAATTATATCCACATTCCTCTTCTTTGGTCTCCAGCCACTGGATAGTCTTGACAGAAGCATAATGATTGACATCTTTATCCTGAGTGATGCCAGCTTTCTGAAAGACTTCAGGAAGTTGTCACTGAAAAGAACCTGATAAGACCAAAGCATGACAATAAGATATGTTGTCACAAGTTCTATAAAACTCAATGCTTATTTTGAAAATAAATCCGTAGAATACTGTTGAGCAAAGATTTTTACCTTCCACCTTGCATTTCTGAAAAGTACACTGCTTCTGTCAAGCAGATCATCAAGCTGATTATTCTCTTTCTTCACATCTAAGATGGCTTTAGCCAAATCCTTGTCATCATCAACATTGAAAAAACATCCACGACTCTTTGCATTGTCAACCACAGCTTCCCACACAGACTTGCTTTTTGTTAGTGTTTTCCCATTTCCCAGAATCCACAGACAATACCTATAGATAGGAAATTAACTCTGGGATTTACTTGCTATATCACTCTAAAAATGTAATTTGACACAGTTAAGAGGATAGAGTACCTGGCCCTGGTAAGAGCAACATTGGTTCTCTTAGGACTGGACAAGAACCCAATATTCCCACGCGAGTTTGATCTTACGGTGGATAGAATAACAATGTCTTCTTCACCCCCTTGGAATCCATCCACTGACTTCACCTTGACCATAAAGCCCTTGATATTTTCATACTTTTTCCCGAGTTTAGCTAGAACTGCAGCAACCTGAGCTTTGTAAGGAGATATGACACCTACTGTCAGATCTTCTTCTGACCCATTCCAAGCTGCAAAGAAAAGGAAATAAAACCATCACTACAGTGAAATTATTTTTGCAGGTTGCAAAACTTCAAAAGAAATATCTTAGGAAAAGAACTATTAATGGCCATCATAATCTGCACCTATATGATTAAGTAATACATGTAAAATCCATGTGCTCGAAGCAATATGCATAAAATTCTCTTGACATACCTCTGTACAGATTCCTCACTATCCTTGAGATAACTTCCACCTCAACAGGGTTTCTACGGCTACAGCCATCATCACCGATTTGTTCTTCTCCATCAGGAATATTTATGAACGAGTAAGGGCCAAACATTGGCCATGGCAAATGACTTTTTCTGTAACTTTTGCTCTTCACATTTGTCCCGTCCAAAATTTGGTTTTGATAAAATTTAAAATTCGGAAACAGACTTATTGATGGATGCATCCGGTATTGTGTATTGAAAAGTTGCCTTGAATAACCAAGTGAACTGAATCGTTCAAACAGACTCCTTCCAAAACGAGCCCGTCTAGAAACCTGTAAAAATAAAACATGATATAGAATTCAATGGGCATTAGGTATAGCACATTTAGCCCATCTAAGGTCAAATGAAGAGAACAATATTACAAATCTTTCAAAACCAAATACAAAGTTCCTTTTCAGACATTTAAACATTACCTTGCTTTCGACCATAGCCGGCAACTGACACTCATCTCCAACTAAAATCAGACGCTTGACACCAGGGAGTTGCAGAGGAATTACTGACTCGCATTCTTTCAACTGGGCTGCCTCATCGATTACCAGTAAATTGAGAGGCTCCATGTCCACAGAGTACAGCTTATATGAACTGGAAGCAGTGCAAAAAATCAGGGATGCATGTTGATAACAGAAGTTGGCTATCGTGTCCTCACTCATAAAGTTTGGAAGTTTTAGATCCTTCGGAGAATCACGAACAGTTAGTAACATGGAAAGGCATTCCTGTCTCTTCATATATATATTATATAGTGGACCCATGGACGTCTCAAACGAAAACAGGCTAAGATCATCACGTGAAAGAGTTATCTCCATCATCTCTGAATCCAACTTCTCTCCACATAATAAAGATTCAAAAGAATCAAGTAAGTTAAGGAGGGATGTAATATTCTGGAATTTAGTTCTGGATATATGATTACAGAAAGTATAGAGGCATCTCCGCAGGGGCTGGACAGTTTCCTTGAATCGGTCCTTGAAAAACTCAAGAAATGATTTAAGCTCACAGTTAACATCTTCTTCACTGCTTCCGCATTCACTCCCATCATCATCACTTCCTGGTTTCCTTCTTTTCGTGTGTTCGTTTTCCAAAAATATGTGGTATTGACGGAGACAGTTGGCAAGAGTATCTATCATGGAAGTTAGACACTGATGCCAACCAGTGAATTCAGAAATGCGCTCTACACGATGTTCCAAGTATATTACTTCAATGTCGGAATCAACTTTCAGCCGCTCCTTGTTCCCAAAAATAAGCATGTCTCCAAAGTAACAGACCAAACTTTCCGTTTCAGTGCTTATACCACTATCTGATTCCTTTAGCAGCTTTAGAACACGAGATGCCACTTCCTTGATGGCAACATTTGTAGGAGCACAAACAATGGTTCTATGTTTCCTTTTCAAGAGATTAAATAGCAGTGCAGCGACGGTTTTAGTTTTCCCAGTTCCAGGAGGACCCCATATCAGTTCGACAGATGGCTTGTTCTCACATTGGAGTTTACTGAGACAGGCCCCCACTGCTTTTTTCTGGGATTCATTTAGATCATGGCTCAATCTCTCGTCAAGGCTCTCACTCGCAGAACCATTACCCTTTGTAATACAAAGATTAGAAACTTTGTCAGCCTGCAACCGAAACACAAGATTAGAAACTTTGTCAGCCTGCAACCGAAACACATTTCTTGTGATAATCCAGACCATGTAAATATGGTAGAAGGTCCTGAAACTTAATTGGTGTTAATATGATATAAAGAGCATTGCACAGCACAAACTTAAATCCCATGAAAAGTATAGTATAGAAAATTTTAAGGTCTAGTACTAACAAGTAAGTCGCCACCAAGGAATTAATTTGCCCTGTTCAAGACATAATTCATTCATCTCCATATCATGAAACGGACCAACTAAAAGAAACAACCATCCTAATCTATTGATGCAACAGCATGACTTAAAGCAACATTTATCTTCTTTTCCGAAGAAACTTAAAAATCGATAGGAGTAAAATGAAGCTTTGAAGCTTAGATGATAATAATAGCAATTTCAAGTCTAAATGGACCGAAGGTACAAAAAGGAAAGTCATACCACCACATCTGTGCAGAGAACTTCCTTCAAAATATCCAAGTTCCGAGACATATGCAACGCATTCCATATCCTTCTGTTAGTGACTATATGTATCAGGAAAATTGCATACATTGGCTTCCAGGAATTATTTACTTCAAGGTCCAATAATGTCTCCACTTCAAAGTTTGTGGATGACGTTGCCTCATCCTCTTCATCGTCTTTTCCAATCATCCTAACTAATGTGAACGCCCATCTTCTTCCGAACCTCTCCAAATCAGCAACAGCTGTTGGCTTAGCATCAGTTAGAATCAAGATATCTCCAGGCAAAGTTTTGTATGTTTCCTTCCCATGACTATTGGATTCATTGCTCCACCGACCGGCCTTAACAGCATATGAGTTCCTACTTCCCGTGCATTCCACAAATTCAATAACTTCAGTGAAAGGCAGCAAATAAATATTTTTCAAACGCGAGCACAGACTGGCCCGTGTTTCTTCCAGTAAAGGGTAGACATACGATCCAAGATAATGCCGGACCGACTGAAATGTATCCGGTATAGTCTCCACCTAAAAAAACAGCTCGGCCAATTGTCAAATATGACCAACGAACCTTGACATTTCAAAAAATACTTTGACCAAATTCCGTAAAACATAACATATACTCCTAAAATACCGAACGAGCTTGTGAACATAGTAGAAGCATAAAGGGTTCTATTCTACTAAGTTGAATGCAAGGTTCTTATAAGGCTAGGCTTATTAAAAGCACAATCAAACAAAAAAAAGGAACGAACTAGCATCATTGGAAAATTCTCAGGTAAACACCACATTGTCGTTGAACTTAAACGAGAATAAAACCAAAAGGGCATGATAAAAGGAAAAAAAAAAGCAAAGATGAGGGAAGAATAGAAAGAAACCTGGTCATGGTAGAGGTTTTCGTTGAGAATGTCATGAAGAGACCAAGAGGAGACAATATCAATCAGGTCATTAGTACCATGTCTCCTCCTCCTGCTCAAACCACCCTCAGCTATCTCCACACCCACCACTCTGTTTGGGCTTCCTCCCAAACCCATCTGAACCCACGTACCAAAATCTTCTACTTGTTTCTTTCTCCCCTTTTCTTGCTGATCAAAGCACCAGGGAAAAATCGCTCTGAGGTTTCAAGAAACTTTCGAGGCAAAAATTGGGCAAAGCTTGTACGGACATCATCAGCCCTTTTTGAGCTCCGAAGTGAGCATTCTTAGCGACGAAGAAGAATGACACGGGGAGGCAAAGGGGTCGTCCATGGACTCTTAAAAGAAGCAACTCGAGGTCTTTTCGTCAACCCACCATTCGAGGTCTACGAAAGGCGAAAAGATGGGGGTACCTCGTCTTCCGAACACGGTCTGATAGCTTTCTTTACTGCCCAAATGCTTGTAATGATTCCCGCTTTTCTTTGCTTATCCATGTTTCGATTTCTTGCAGCCTAAGCTTCGTCAACTGTTTTCTGTCCGAAATGTATCATTGCATGAGTGAGGTTATTTTTTGAAGATATTAAAATTATTTGTTGATACTGAAATAATAAGTAGCTGAAAAAAAAAGGATAAATCTTAACTAGAAAAATAATTACACGAATAGTCCCTGCACTTTAATATAATGTGCAATTTGATATTCGAAATTTTGATTTGTTCAATAAGGCTCTTGAACTTTAATCCAATATGCAATGTGGTCTCCGAACTTTTCAATTGTTTAATGTAATCTCTGGACTTTTGATACATACTCAATACGGTCTCTGAACTATATGAAATATTGAATGTAGTTTTTTAATTGATTCAAGAGTAGGGATGACATTGAACATTTTGATACAAGTTCAAGGACTGTATTGAATATGTATCAAAAGTTTATGAACTATATTAAAAAAAATTTAAAGTTCATGAACCATATTGCACATTGGGCTAAAATTCAGAGACCACATCAAACAAATTAAAAGTTTATGGACTTAATTACACATTAGGCAAAAGTTTGGAGACTATTTGTGTCATTTTCTATAACTAGAAGTAGACAATGAATGTGAACATTCTACTTCAATCGCTTGACTTTTATTTTTGAGCATCTATATTGATATAATATAGAATTAATATCATGAAAAATTTTTAATCATCAAAAACTCTAAATTGGTACACCTGTCCCAAATTAATTTTTAATAACTATAAAAAAACCTCAAGATTGTTGTAAAATATCGCGTGGCGAATATATAATAGAGAAGAGATTAAAGAAGAGAAAGCAAGTGAACACTAGAGATAGTAGCAAGATGAAAGAGCTTTATTTATAGTATCTCACTGTCGTGTTTCGTGTGATAGTGTATTGTACATCAAAACTAAACTCCTATTTATAGGAGAACAAGAATGTACTTATCATTAATATCAATGTATCGAATGATACATGTACATGATAAGGGAGACGAATGTTCATTGTATAGGAGATGTACTTAGAACATTTGATACAAATGTACCATAATAAGTACATTGGATAAGATGAATATAATGAATATTCATTTATGTATTCTATCCATTCATGTATTTCATAACACTCCCCCTTGAATATTCATCATATTCATTACGAATGTGCATTGAATGATACTGCCTCATTAAAAACCTTAAGCCGGAAAAACCCAGTGGGATAAAAACCGGACAAAAGGGAAAAAGAGTGCAGAGCACAAATGTTATGATCTCTCCCTTTTATGGATGCATTGATTGCCTCGTTAAAAACTTTAAGCCGGAAAAACCCTATGGGAAAAAACCGGACTTAAAGAAAAAAAAAAAAAGTGCAATGTATATATAGCCACTCCTGGGACTAATCATTATTGCATCTTGTGAACTAGCCGCATATCAATGATGCAATGCATAGTTCATAATATCTCCCCCTCAATAGAGCCATATAGCCACTTCTGAGGCTAATTAATCTTACATCTTATGAACTCGCCTCATACCAATACCATATACTAATTTCTCAAAACTTGATGTTGGCAATGATTTGGTAAAAAGATCTGCAAGATTATTTATGGATCGAATCTGTTTAACATCAATTTGTCGACTTTCTTGGAGTTCATGAGTATAGAAAAATTTCGGCGAGATATGCTTGGTCCTATCACCTTTGATATATCCTCCCCTGACTTGTGCAACACAAGCAGCATTATCTTCATAAATTATAGTGGGAGAATTGGTAACCGGTATTAAGCAACAAGAATTATGAATATGTGTTATAACAGATCTTAACCAAACACACTCTCTTCCAGCTTCATATAAAGCAATAATCTCAGAGTGGTTAGAAGATGTAGCTACTAGCAATTGCTTCGTAGAACGCCAAGAAATAGCGGTGCCGTTATAACAAAATAAATACCCGGTTTGAGAGCGAGCCTTATGTGGATCGGATCTATATCCAATATCGGCATATCCAACTAAAACGAGTTAGTGGAATCCTTGGAATAATATAATCCCAAATCTATGGTTCCTCGGAGATAACGGAAAATATGTTTAACTCCATTCCAATGTCTCCGAGTTGGCTCAGAACTAAAACGTGCCAATAAATTTACCGCAAAAGCGATATATGGTCTCGTACATTGTGCCAAGTACATCAAAGCCCCAATTGCATTGAGATATGGTACTTCAGGACCAAGTATCTCTTCATCGATTCTCTAGGACGAAATGGGTCCTTTTGGGGATCCAGAGACCTTACAACCATAGGGGTGCTCAATGGGTGAGCTTTGTCCATGTTGAAACGTTTAAGCAATCTTTCAACATATGCTGATTGATGGACGATTATTCCATTTGCTTTATGCTCAAGCTCTAGACCAAGACAAAGTTTGGTTTGACCCAAATCTTTAACTTCAAACTCCCTTTTCAAATATTCAGCAGTTTCAGCTAACTCTTCTGGAGTTCCAATTAAATTTATATCGTCGACATAAACTGCTATAATAGCAAATCCGGTTTCTGATTTCTTAATAAACACACATGGGCAGATAGGATCATTTTTGTACCTTTCCTTAATTAGGTACTCACTTAGGCGTTGATACCACATGCGACCGGATTGCTTTAACCCGTACAAGGATCTTTGCAATTTTATTGAGAATAAATTGCGGGAGTGCATGCTTGGGCATTTTGAATCCCTCGGGAATTTTCATATAAATATCGAGTCTAATGAGCCATATAGATATGCCGTCACAACGTCCATAAGACGCATTTCCAATCTTTCAAAGATTGCTAGGCTAATGAGAAAACGAAATGTAATCATATCCATCACAGGTGAATATGTCTCATTATAATCAATCCCAGGTCTTTGGGAAAATCCTTGGGCAACGAGTCGGGCTTTATACCTGACAACCTCGTTTTTCTCATTTCATTTTCGGATAAATACCCATTTATATCCAACGGGCTTTACATTATCGAGATACGAGTTACGAGTCCAAAACCTCTCGTTTAGTTAGGGAAGCTAATTCAGTTTTAATTGCTTCCTCCCACTTATGTCAATCTTGCCTTTGATGACATTCAATAATAGATTGTGGTTCACAATCATCATCCATAATTTGATGAGCAACTGAGAATGCAAAAGCATCATCAATGATGATTTCATTTCGATCCCAAATTTCATTACAATATATAATGGAATTCTCAATATTCCCGGGGCTAGTGCTCCTTTCATGGGTTTGCGCCTCTTCAGGGGCAATAAGCTCTTTGGGAGCAAGCATAACGCCAGGCTCTTCTGGAGCGGATTCTTGATTCTTTCCCCTTCGTTTTCGAGGAGCAAGGTATCTTTTGATCCTATCGGTCCGCCACGCTTCAAGTGCGGGGGATTTTGATCCATTTTAACTTTGTTCTTCGGGAACAACTATCCTAGCTGAGCATTTGCAGCTGGAATATAAGACTTCGTTACCTTAGTAGCATCATTAAATGCGTCAGGAAGTCTATTGGCCATAGCCTGTAAATGGATTATGCGCTGCACCTCGTTTTCACATTCAGGAGTCCTTGGGTCTAATTGAGATAAATTTTTCTTATTCCAGGAGAAAACCTTAACTGGTTTTTGTTTTGCAGTCATGGAAGTTGTAGGTATCCCAATTGATGGAAACCTAGTCTCATCAAAATGACAATCTGCAAACACAGCGGCAAAAAAAGATCACCAGTAGTTGGTTCCAAGAACCTAATGATAGATGGTGAACTAAACCCAACATAAATGCCCAAACGGCGTTGGGGACCCATTTTCGTCCTTTTTGGCGGTGCTACAGGCACCTGTACTACACAACCAAATGTGCGTAGATGTGAAATATTTGGTTCATAACCAAGAACCATTTGAAGGGGAGATTGTAAAATACTAGCAGTGGGGCGTAATATCAAAACTCTTTGATGTAAATTCACCAGCATTACCCATCCTTATGCTCTTAATTGGATAATCAGGGAATTGTGCCCAGAGCTTTATAATCTGCCCAAGTAAACGTGCAAATGCGACATTGCGCGTAGATAATAGGCAAACATGGGACCATCTACAGGATGCGTCCACTAATACCATAAAATATCGAAATGGTCCACTTGGTGGTTGTATTGGTCCACAAATATCACCATGAATTCTTTACAAGAATAAAGGAGATTCAAAATTAACCTTTGTTATAGAAGGTTTAATAATGAGCTTTCCTTGTGAGCAAGCCTCACAATATAATCTTTGGACAACAATACATTTATATCCTTTAAAGGGTGCCATTTTGTATTTTGAATTATCCTACGCATCATTGAAGCGCCAGGATGACCAAGGCGATCATGCCACAGTCCAAACTGATCAGGGCTTACCAATTTCCAGGATGTGGTAGCATAGGTTTCAACAGCTTTAATCATGACACAATACAAACCCATAGAAGAAGCTTCTAGCTTCTCATGGATGGTCTTTAGGCCCATCTTATAAGAGGAAATGCCAATATATTCCTTATCTTGCTCATAAATAGTCTCAATATGGTACCCATTACGGCGTACATCTTTGAAACTGAGCAGATTCCTTTTTGATCGAATGCTTAGAAACGCATTCTCAATATGCAGGATTGTGCCATTTGGCAAAATAATTGCAGCATTCCCAAAACCATCAATAATCGGAAAATGACCTGATATTGTATGGATTTGTGCCTTATGCAATGTCATACTCGAGAAAAAGCGTCTACTACAAAATATAGTATGTGTTGTTGCACTATCAAGCAAACAAACATCTTCCTTTTTCTCGGTATTTTCCATTTGCATTTATATTGACAACTTCAGGTGTCAAGTATCATAAAAGTTGCATATTAGTTATATAGTCAAATAAAATTTCAAAGATAAATATAAGGTAAGGTTCATAAGTATTTCATAAAGAACAATAAAAAAAAAGTAATACATTTAAAGCGAAACAACATAAATTTCAAAGTTCAAATTATTATCCACCAATCTGATTTATCAAAGTAATCAGAGGTCCTCAAAGAAATCAGAGACACCCAATGATGCATTTGCTACTTCGGGAGCAAGAGGAGTCCCACCAACGGAGATATTGTTGGCCTCAACAGTGGTTATGGCAGTAGGATTGATTTCAATGACATGAGATTCACCACGCTTGCCCGTATTCTTTAAAGATGCCTGGTATAGATCAACAAAATGTTTTGGCGTACGACAGGTACGTGACCAGTGCCCAGTCATGCCACAACGATGACAAATACTTTCATTAATCACCTTCTTTGGCTTCTTTTCTTTGCCATGATTCAGGCCAAAGTTTGATTTCCTAGGGCGGTTAAATTTCTTGACATCCCTTCTAGGATTATGTTCTTGCCTGCGCTTATAGCCCTTAAAATGGCCAGTATTTTTCTCAAAGTTAGCATGTGCTTCAGGCAATGCTTTTGAGCCAGCAGGTCTAAGATCATGATTTTTAGCAGCAATTCATTAGTTTGCTCGGCGGTAAGAAGCACAGAAATTAATTCAGAATATGTGGCAACCGCGTTGCCGGTATTGCTTTGTTGCAATACAATATTTGAAGCATGGAAGGTGGAGAAAGTTTTCTCAAGCAATTCTGCATCGTGAGTTTGATACTTGCATAACTCAAGTCGAGAAACGATATCAAATAAAGCAGAATTATAGTCGACACTGATTTAAAATCTTGCAGTCTGAGATTTTGCCAATCATATTGTGCTTGAGGGAGGATAACAGTTTTGGTATGATCATACCTATCCTTCAACCTCCTCCACAAGATATGAGGATCTCGAACGGATAAATATTGAGTCTGCAGGCTCTCATGCAAATGACGACGAATAAAAATCAGTGCATTTGCTTTATCCTTTTCATTTGAGGTTCCATCATCTGTAATTGTATTGGCGAGACCTTGCCCTTGGAGGTGCATTTCCATGTCAAGGCACCAGGATAGATAATTTTTTCCACTCACTTCCAAGATGTGGAATTTGGGCTTTTCAATATTTGCCATAATCCTTGCAAAAATAAATCCTTAAATTAATTAAAAGGATTTCCAAATATCCACCGCTACTTCAGGAGCAGAAGGATACTTTTAGATTTAAAATTTTGGCTTCGGGCCAAGAAAAATAAAAATGAATAATTGATAGAAGAAGATGAAGTATAAGTTGATCAATAAAAAGAATACCCACCTTGCAAAAATCACTTACTCAATCGGTAGATCTTCGTGCTTGCAAAAGTTACTTACTCAATCGGTAGATCCTCGTGCTGATAACGTGTTGTAAAATATCGCGTGGCGAATATATAATAGAGAAGAGATTAAAGAAGAGAAAGCAAGTGAACACTAGAGATAGTAGCAAGATGAGAGAGCTTTATTTATAGTATCTCACTGTCGTGTTTCTGTGTGATAGTGTATTGTACATCAAAACTAAACTCCTATTTATAGGAGAACAAGAATGTACTTATCATTAATATCAATGTATCGAATGATACATGTACAGGATAAGGGAGACGAACGTTCATTGTATAAGGAGATGTACTTAGAACATTTGATACAAATGTACCATAATAAGTACATTGGATAAGATGAATATAATGAATATTCATTCATGTATTCTATCCATTCATGTATTTCATAACAAAGATGGTATATTTATAACAAATTTACCCGTCAATATATTGATATATTGATATAAATATTTTTAATTAGTTTAATATGAGGCTAGTTTGCGCGGGCTGAATAGAGTTCGGTTTGTGATGAGAAGACATGTGACTGAAAACTATATATATATAGTACTCAAGTCTCCTTTCTAATCTTGATACACAAATAACTTTATATAAGGAGCAGTTGTAGAATGCAACATTGAGCCAATATTACAATTAGATCAATGTTATTCCATATTAAAAATAATGGATTTCAAATCAGATGCACAAATCTTTTTGTCTCCATTTATTGTGTTCTAAATTTTAATTATGGAGATCTTCGGATGGCTTTCATGGCTTGTATGCACATGGTGAACCATTGTGTCACTACGGGGCACACCGGCTTTGCTTCCCAAATGCAGGCGCCGCACTATGAAATGCTTCGTCCCGAGGCATCATGCGACAAAGCCTTTTTTCCTCGAGCCTGGGTGGGTCGCTGTCTCCTCGTCCTCCCTACGTCGTGCAATGATGTTTGTTACTGCAGAAATGCATGTAAAGCTTTCATCTTTACACGTCAATTCCACGTTTCGGCGAACTCATGTCTCCTTTTCTGACCCCGCGAGTCCGATTCAGGCTAGCAACGACAAAAGAAGAGGATAAGGAAGGGGAAAAGCAAGCATCTTGGTTTCTTTCACCCTAGGACTGTCCAGTGTCCACTGTTCGTCTGCCTGAAATGTATCAAATCTTGAGTAAATTTACTTTTCAAGAAATTAAAACTACTTTTTTTATATCCAAAACGGTAAATAGATCGAAAGATGGATGAATTTGAACCCGAAATCGACGAAGAACATGAACTTCTTGCTTATGATGAACATTATTTAATCGTTTCGATTTTTTTATTTAAATTATGAGCATTTGTATCGATGTGTTATTACAAAAACTTCTCAAAGTTTCAGATGCCTTCCCATCGATGATTTTGCTAAATTCTCCGCAGAGTGAGCTGCCATCAAGACGTTAATTGAACAATTGAAAATGTTTATTATCAAGCATTTTTAAATTAAAAGAGATTCAATTACATAACTTCTAGAATCTCTCAATTATGTTCTCTCCATAATGAATTATAACAGTTGTGGACTATCTAAATGCTTTCGAGTGAGATTTTATTTTTCACTTGGTCTTAAGTTCTATTTTGATTCATTATAAAATCACCACTCTTTTTCTACGTTTTCATTAATTTTTTTTTTTTTTTGGTAAAGGGTAATGATATATTGAGCTATAACCAGCAAATATACAGGATCCGGCACCACAAAACTTGCACTCAACAAGACAGAAGCCTCTGTCGAGTGAAAGGGCGCCGGACACAAAACACCGCAAAGCGGTCAACTCAAGCAAGGGCCGAAACAGGGAAGCCCAAAACAGCGACGCGGGGTCGAAGCAACAACTAAAAACAGAGGAGACTAAACAAAAGGCCACGTAGGGCCAAGGAGAAACAACTCGCAAAACTAGACTAAGGCGACCTCGACGATCGGCATAGGAGAGTTGAAGATAGATGGGTCAAGGCCCCAGTTTCTTTGTAACCTCCTATTCCTTGGGCAATCTTCCACGCTTTTGAACGTTAAGGCTTTATCCTTCACAACTTTAATGAGATGCTTCTTGATAGCCGCAACCACAACCGGATGATCTCTAAAGAGGATGTCGTTTCTATACCTCCAAATGAGATGGCACAAAGCTCCAAAAGAGAAGCGACCAATGGCGTGATAGAAATCCTTACACATAAGGAATCTCATTGCCACTGAAGATTTTCTGTCCAAGTCCCATTTCTCCATGGGAGATTGCACTGGCCGCCCAAAAGTAGGCCATGCTAGCCGTGATGCAGCAACCAAAGAAGAGGTGGTCAATAGAATCCGGCGTGAGCTTGCAAAAGCACATACTTCATTCCCAATTCTCCCATAAGACATAAGAAAAGCTTGGGTAGGAAGTCGGTTCTTAGTGATCAGCCGAGGTTGAATTGGTATCTCGGAGTGATGGCCTTGTTCCAAATAAAGGATGACCATACCACCTTATCTTTCCTTTTTCTGAGTAAATGCCAAGCTGAGGCAATCGAGAAGACCCCGGAAGGATCATCTCTCCATACAAATCTATCCGGAACCCTAGTGAGAAGAGGAAGGGGATGGTTCCAAGAATCCATCACTAGCCTGAATTCCCGACCCGCCGAAGAAAAAAGGTCTGCGACAACTGCATACCACGGTAGTCCCGAATCAGAGATAGTCTGCTCAGAACAAATAAGATCCAGCGGACCTCTCTGATGCCAATGGTCAAACCAAAGGGATGTCCTGGCCATCTCCAATCTTCCGGTGGAAGTTGAGGCGGAATCGGATCTAAGGTGGAGGATCCTCTTCCAAGCCCATGAGCGGCTGTCCGGCGTCTTAGCCACCCAGTTCGCCTTACGAAGAAAAGTAGAGTGAATCCATTTGCACCAAAGAGACTCCTTGTCCGTGAATAGGATCCGGATGTGCTTGAGCATTGCCGCCTTATTGCACTCTCGCAAACATCGAATCCCAAGGCCCCCTTCTTCCCTTGGGAGACAGACATCCTCCCAGGAAACCTTAGCTCCTCCCCTGCCAAGGCTGGGTCCCTTCCATAAGAATTGTCTAAGAATCTGCTCGATACGGTCCAGGACTCCTACAGGAATAATGAACACACTAGCCCAATAGGCTTGAATTGCATGGAGCACTGACCTTATTAGCTGAACTCTCCCTACAAATGAGAGAAATCGATGGGTCCAAGATTGCACCTAGCCATTATGCGATCGACTAGAGCTACACAATCCGCCTTCCCGAGCCTCGAGGAAATAATCGGTGTTCTAGATAACGTCACCGGCAATTTTCCTTCCACAAAACCGAATGTATCCTTTATATGGCCTCTCAATTCATCCGATCCCCCCACAAGAAATACCTCACTTTTGCTATTGTTCGGCTTGAGTCCACTCCACTTCGAGAAGGTATCCAGCCCATCCTTTAGCAGCCGGATGGAGACCATATCCGCACGGCAAAAAGAGGAAGACATCGTCCGCAAAGAAAAGATGAGATAACCGAGTGGCCTTGCACCTCCAAGAGAACTTGAAACCCGGGCTGCTCCGCACTAGAAGTAAGGATCCCGAGAAGACTTCCATAACCAAGGTGAAAAGATAAGGAGACATTGGGTCACCCTGTCGAAGGCCGCGGCTACTAGGGAAGAATCCATGGAAATCCCCATTCAAGGAGATAGAAAACATCGGGGTACGAACACATATCATGATAAGGCGAATGAAGTGGTCCGGGAACCGAAAGGCACGAAGAACTGATTCGAGGAAATCCCAATCCACCGTATCGTAAGCTTTCTGAAAGTCTACCTTTACCGCACATTTGGGGAGATATGGCTGCAGGTGAAAGCCGGCAAATAACTCCTGGGCTAGGAGGATATTATCACTAATCCGTCGACCCTTCACGAACGCATTCTGAGAAGGGCTTATGGCATCCTGGAGTACTGAGGCGATGCGGTTAGCCAATACCTTGGTAATGCATTTGTAGATCGTATTGCAGCAAGCGATGGGCCTATAATCATTAACCGAGGTAGCATTAGGAATCTTAGGGATCAACACCAGGATGGTGGAATTAATTTCCCTTAATAGTCTCCCCGTAACAAATAAATCTTTTACAGCTTCAACCGTCAACGGTCCAACAATATCCCAATTACTCTTGAAGAATTCGACACCAAACCCATCCAGCCCCGGGGCCTTCCCATGCGCTAGAGAAAAGATAGTGTCCTTAATTTCCGTCTCCAAAAAGGGACGGCCAAGAGAAGCGATCTGATCCTTTGAGAGCGGATGTCGGATGGCCTGCTGAAGGTCTCTGAAGGCCGGTCCAATAGGAGGAGATCGTGATGCAAACAACTCCTTAAAGTGAGCGACAAACGTATCCTGAACAAGGCTCAGCTCGGAGACAAGGTTGCCATTCCTATCAAGAACCGATATAACCCTATTCCTTAGTTGCCTCGTAGTCACAGAGTGATGAAAGTATTTAGTGTTTTTATCACCCCTCTCAAGCCAACGGATTCTGGATTTCTGTCTGAAGAAAGCCTCCTCCTGACTCCTCAACTCAACGAACATCCTCCGATGACTTTTTCTAGCTCGCAAGAGGGCATTGGTCCGGTCGTCTTTGAAGGGCCACTTGAGCTAGTGTAAGAGCATTTCTGGATTGAGCAACCCTCTCGGACAGGTTGGAGAAAGAGTTTCTATTCAACTGCTTAAGACGCCCCTTGAGCGCTTTCAATTTGGTAACCAACCTGAAGATGGGTACTCCATCACTCGGTCCGCCACACAGGTAAGAATATCCTGAAAAGATGGGTGCTCCATCCGAAATCAAAGAATTTGAAGGGCTTTCTTCGAAAAACTGGCTTTGGATCACCTTGACCACCATAGGAGAGTGGTCTGAAATACCATAAGGTAAAAAGGAAGCTTCTGAGTAAGAGAAATACAAGCTCCAGAGAGCGTTAACTAGAACCCGATCAATCTTCCTCGCTTTCCGATTAGCCCCCGAAGACGTTGACCAAGTAAACCTAAGTCCAACATATCTCAAATCCTCAAGCTCGCCCGATGCGGACACCGATTAAACTCATCAAAGCGGGCGGCCAGGCATTAGTACCCCCTAGCCTATCAGACGGGTCTCTTAGGGCATTGAAGTCACCCGCCACCATCCACGGTAAGTCGAAAATACAAGAACTCATCCTGATCAAGTCCACCCATAGAGGTCTCCTACGAACATAAGAATTCTGAGCATAGACTACCGAGATACAACAACAAGAACCCATCGAGATCGGTCTAACTCTTCCATGAATAACTCCGATCATTGGAGGATATCTCCTCAAAACAGGACAGTGAAGGGTCCCAAATAGATCCACACCCTACCCCAGGAGAAGAATCATAGTTGGCAATCCACGTCCACCCCGATAATAGACTCGACGACGAGAGCCAAAAAGATGTTCGGGACTTTAGTTTCCAATAACCCAACCAAACAAAGGCCACTAGAGAGAGCCCACTTACGGACCTCGGCTCTCCTCAAAGGATTCACGAGACCTCTAATATTCCAATAACCGAAATACATCTAAGCTATGTACAAACTACTCTAAACAACGAAGAGCAAAGGGCAGCAAGGCCTACCTCAATTTCTGAGGCCTGCGGCGCGAAGCTCCGGACGGCTCAACAGTCTCCACCGGCTCTGGGACAGGGGCTAAGGACAGCAACCTGTGTTGGATTGTTTCGGCCGATGTATCGTCAGCGAGGAGGCCGACACGGCGCTTCGGGGAGGAGATATCATCATCCTGCGAGGAAGAGGCAACCTCTTCCAAACGCTTTCCAGAGTCCTTCAAGGATGGGGCACGGGTAGGTCGGGACCCAGCCGTGAGAGAGGAGACGACTTTAGGGGGAGCACTGGCGCCCCTAGCCCCCTTGCGAGCAGAGGCGGAAGGAGGGGGAGCTGCTACCAGCGGTCTGTCCCCAGAAGGCTGGTTAGCAGCCGAAGGGAGAGGGGATTCACCTATCTTGAGGTCCTTATTCCTCTTCCTCCTGTTCTTCACCCTTCTCCAAGGTTGATCCTGGTCGGGCAAAGTTGGAGTCGGTTGAGGGGAGTCGCTAACATCTGTGGGGGACGCCTGCACAGAGACCGTGGAAGGTTGCAACCGAACCGGATCTATATCAGACTGAGGTGGGATGGGGGCATCCACCGCCCGAGGCGGACTCGGATCAACTTCTGGCCTCTGCACATCCTGTTCCAAGACAACAGGCGAAGGAGGAGTGGCCGATCGCGGATCTGGAGCATGGACGACCGGCTGAGCAGGAGCAACCGCATTCTGCCTAGCTGGATGACGGACAGCCTGTCCTGCATTCTGTGTGCGCCTCGTGGGATTTCCCCGAGGGGGAGCACGGCAGTTGTGGCCAAATGCGTTGCAATCCGGACATGCAATCGGGAGCCATTCATATTCAATATTAATGACCTGAGAGACACCCTTCAAGGTGACTTTGGCCTTCTCAACTCTTGGCTGATTGGCCGTGACCTCGACACAAACTCTTGCGAAGGAGACCATCTTCATTTCGTCGGTCCGTTGATCCACATACAACGGCTTCCCCGCCACACTAGCTATGGCACTCATGGCTGGCACTGTCCAAATGTCAAATGGCAAATTCCGTAGGCGAATCCAAACGGGTATGGTGGAATGCTCTTCTCTCTTCAAATCCATGAGAGGCTTCCACTGCCGAAGTATTAGCGGCACGCTCGCAATCGTCACCGGCCCATCTTCAAGGATCTTCCTCCTAAATCCGGGGTCCGGGATTTGGAGGAAGAGGAATCCTTGATCGTCGGTGAAGATTTCACCAATCTTGGAGCCCCACGTCTTCCTCAACACTTGCTCCAACAAACCGAAAGGTAGCCTCTTTCTCCCAACCAAGTAGCCAACCAAGCAATCATGCCACTTCGGGTCCCATAGCATCGAGTGCTTCATCCAGGAGATTCACAACAGCCTCTCCCTCCACAAAAGTGGGCGGAACAAAAGACAATTCGGAACCTTTCACTGCCAACCGAGCCACATTTGCCCAAGAACACGCCGGGGCATCATGGTGACCAGCAGGTGCTTTCCCTGGGTGCTTGGAAGTTGAGCGAAATCGGCTTCGTCCTCTCGACCGACGAGCGCGAAGGTCAGACTCCTTCGAAGCTTGCTGCCTATTCTTCATTTACGTGTGTGCCGGATGAAGAAGCCGATGCCTTACTAGGTCTATTAGAAGCGGGAGTGGAAGCCCTTCCGCGGCGGCCAAGGTCGGGCATCTCGCACTGATTCCATCCCCAGCGAGCGAGACAAAGACATTCTCACAAACACCTTATCTATATCCCAATTGCAGCAAGCGAAATCACCATTGAACAGAAGACTTACCCGGACTGAAGTCGGACACCCACGGGTCCCGAAGAGACCAAGCTCGCACGGCGAAGCACTAGAAAACCGGGCGGCTCGAATCTACAGCTTGCCGGGAGACAACAAAGAGAGAAGCCAAGCTAGGAAGCTGTAGGAGAATCCCCCGGCAGAACCGAATCCCTAGCCGTTTCCCTTCAACCCGCAGATGAGGAGCGAACAGCAGCTCCCACGTACAGTCACGCGCAGCAACTTATCCGGATGGAATTCCTCAACCAGCTCAACCCAACCAGGGACATTCGGAGGGTGCGAAGGGCTAAGTCTGGCTAGACTCTCTTCCGAGACTCAGCCAAAAACAGCCATGGAATCTCACCAAACGAACAGCAGAACAGTCGGACAACCAGAGGAGAAAACTGCAGAAATTCGTACCCTAGGCCAGATGATTTCTCTGCATGCAGGCCTTCTATTGCGAAACCGTTCGGTGGAAACGTAGAGGGGATTGAGCTGAATCTTCCTTCCGAAAATCAGCCGAAACCACCCATCGTAACTCCTCAAACGAACAACAGATCAGCCAGAAACCAGAGAGAAAAACTGGGCAGTAATTCGTAACCTATGCCAGACGATTTCTTTGCACACAGGCCATCTTATGCGAAACCGTTCGGTGGGAATGTAGAGGGGCCTGAGCTGAAGCTTCATTCCGAAAATCAGCCGAAGACACCCATCGTAGCTCCTTCAACGAACACAAAAACAGCCGAGAAACCAGAGGAGAAAACTGGGCAGAAATTCGTAACCTGGGGCAGACGATTTCTCTGCATCTAGGCCATCTTTCGCGAAACCGTTCGGTGGAAACGTAGAGGGGACTGAGCTGAAGCTTCCCTCCGAAAATCAGCGCATTCCGACACCCATAGCCACGGGAATCAGCAACACACCAGACGGATGAACAGTGACTCGGGAATCCGAGTTGAGAGCATCCGATGAACAGTACCACCCAATTTTTAATCCTTAAGGGCGGTACGTTTTCATTAATTCAATATGACAATAAGCATAAAAAATCTGCACTAACTTTATTTCATGTATTCCTTTCACAATAATCTTCAACAAATACATTTAGAGTCTACATGGCAACATTCCTATTTCTTTGTTCTTTTGTTCTCTGAAATAGAAAATGAATAGAAATTCATTTGATAACGTCAGTTAATTTTTCTATACTCCAGAATAGAAAAGTGGTTAGGGAATAGATTTATAATAGAAACAAGAAGTATAAAAAAATATCTTATTGTTTTCGGGAACAATTTTTGGAAATAAGTCATTTTTTTTCTTTTCTTTTTTTCTCCTTCCTCACGCCGCCACCACTGTTCGCCATCGCATGCTGCCTGTCTCTGCCCAACAACCAGCTAGAGGAGGAAGAAGAGGAGAGGAAAAAAAAAAAGAGAAAAATCTCTAAAAAAATATTAAAAAATTAAAAGAAATTCTATGGCACAAAAAAACTTGTGGGTCGTACTAAACACGTTCTTGCTTTTTTTATTTATTATGAAAATAAAAAATTTATGCAGTTACCAAACGCGTTATTTTATTCCAAAACTACTCTAGGGAATAGAAATAGCACCCTTCAACTTTGGTGGATACGTTCCTTAAAATATTCTCGGACATTATTAAAGTTATCTACTACACAATGCGCTGCCTGTCGTCTAGTAAATCGTATGGAAAAAAGAGATGTGAAATGAGTATCACTTTAGAAAAAGTCAGAAGTTCTTTAGACATATAATATTATAAAAAGTCGCGCCGGCAATCTCTCGTTTCAATCGCAAAGCCAAGGAAAATCCCCCATTAACCTTACATACTCAAGTAGTGCCCTTATTGAGACAAATGATAAGGCAAAGACATCTATGTTTAATGTAAAAGTCCACGAAATGTTCTATCAAGTTCATGTGGAACAAATGTCTGAAACATTGGTACATACATCAATATTGATATATTATTAAAAACTCTTTAAAAGGTTTGCCCGAAAACTCAACACTTAAAATTGTTAATAGTTAGAGACGCCTCATCCTTATTATTTTTGCCAAATCCTTGACAAAGTGAGCTGCTATCAGATGTCGTTTTCTAACAAGTATTGTCAATCAAAGGAGAATCAATTGGGTAATTCATATCGTCTCTTAATTATTTCTCTCCATATGGACTTCCAAAACTCCATTGAGAGTGTGTTTCAGAAGAGTAAATGCCGTCACTATGTTATGCTGTGGAGTGTCGCTCTTTCACTTTGCTTTAAGTTCTATTTCTATTAATTACAAAAACACAAATCATTTTCTACGTTTTGATTGATTCGGGACGACAATATGCATTAAAAGGTCTGCACTAACATTGTTTCAAGCTCTCCTCGCAGGATTATATTGAATAAGTGCATTTAAAACATCTGGCCGTGGTTAAAACTTTCTTATATAAAAATGTTGAAATATAATATTTTGAAATATCAGCAGAATCCTTAGATTTTTATCGTTATATAGCATGATGCGTGGATCGTAAAGATGTCACGAGATAATCACTTTAATAAAAGGTCAATAGACTAAAAGCCTTTATAAAGCTGATAACTAAATTCAATCGATTTTGCACCGAATGCTAAAGAGATGTAATAGGTTGGGTAATCTATTTACATTTGATGTGCATTCACATGATGATAGATAGATATCATGTTCCGATGCTTCGATTCGGTAAATTGTAGGACTTGTCATCATCGTGCATGGTGAACCACTGCATCGCTACCGGTGGAGGTATTAAAATGGGTTTAAAATCCATATTTTGACTCATATTTAATGGCATGAGTCGTAAATGGGTTACCTTAAATTTTAAAAACAAGCTTAAGTAGGTTATAAATGGGTTACTTAACAATTTAATTGGTCTTAAATGTGTATTAAATAGGTTACGTAACAAGCTTAAATGAATCATAAACAAGTCATTTTTATCTAAAATTTTTCTGACTTTTTTTTTATAATTTTTTTTTTAAAATTCTTTCTTAGTTGGTGGCTATCATGAAGACAATTGGCAAATGGCCACGGACACGGACAAGCTCATCGACCTTTGGCACCGGCGAGGCTCAAGCCTTGTCAATTTGGTGAGATTCGAGCTAGCTAGAGGTCATCGAGCGCTAGGGGCTAGCGAGCTCAAGCTTGCAATCTGACCTCTACCGAGGCTTGAGCTCGCTAGCATCGAGCAAGAGTTTAGCTTTGCTAGATCTAGAGAGGTGGAGCATCGCCCGAGGCGAGCTTAGCTTGGCTAGATCCAACTTTGGTTGATTTTAAATTTTGAATATCTATATTGACGTACTATCACAAAAACTTCTCACGAGATTGCCTGGAAACTTGAGACTTAAAACTATAGATAGTTAACGATGTCTCAAAAAAGTGAGCCGCCAACTACTTGTTATCTGAACAATTGAATATGTTTATTATTGAGTTTTTCTTCTTCTTCTTCTTTTTTATCAAAAGAGAATAAATTACATAATTTCTACCGTCTCTTAATTATTTTCGTCCCTAATGAGCTATAATAATTGTAGACTATGCAAATGCTATTGAGTGTGATTTATTTTTCACTTTGTTTTAAGTTTTATTTTGATGTATTATAAGTCACCACTCATTTTCTATGTTTTCATCAATTCAATACAACAATATGAATCTGCACTTACTTTGTTTCACGTGATTCCTTACACAATGGTCCTCGATAACCCACATATCCAACTTTGGTTGGTACGTTCCTTGATAATGTCAGAGTATGATATTCTCAAACATTATTAAAGTTATCTAACGTACAATGCTCGGATTGTTATCTAGTAAATCGTACAAAAAAAGAAAAAGTCTGAAATTCTTTAGACGAACGGCTTTTCAAAAAGCCATGTTGGCAATCTCGCATTTCATTCGCAAAGCCGAGGAAAATCTGTCCCCATTAACCTCATATAATTCTACAGTTCCTATTATTGAGACAAATGACGAGGCAAACATATTTATGCTTGGTGTAAATTCCACAAAATGTTAGATCAAGTTCATGTTGGACAAATGCCTGAAACATTGGCACAGACGTAAGAATTACTGGTCAACCTAAAGTGACCCCCTGAGAAGTATAGATATTTCAATATTATGACTACAATCTACATTAGACTTGGGAATCTATAATATGTATTGTCTGAAGGGGCCATGAGAACCACGACACCCGATTTTAATAATAATTAAGTATGCACATAAACTATTTCCATGACTTGTAATTTATCAATCGAAGAAAGGGTAGAAAGAGATTTCTTCCATCTTGGAGGAAAGCCTAGCCTTATCCAATGTTCAGCCTAACATTTTATCTTATCTTACTATAAGTGGTCTTTCAACATGTGTAAAGGAGATGAAATCAGTCCCACTTACAAAAATTTGGGATTCAAAAGTGCCTGACTCTGGCTCGATTACAATTTATGATCATGTCAACGAGTGGCCAAATTTTTGTTTATCATTCGTCATTTAAGATATCGCATCATTTGTAGCACAATTATGTATGCGGCAAAAAAAAGAAAAACATTTAAGTCGTATCGCAACAATTTTACATTACATATGAGAAGTCAAATTAACTCTGAAAAGCTAGTCAGTGTATATCGCACCTGGAAATGGAGTCCTGAAATTTCAATGTCTTGAGGGACATCAACAAGCTGCCTCTTCGCGTTGCTGGGTGTCCCATCCCTCAGTATCTCGAAGTTGATCCCGTAATTGGAACTCGAACCGGGCACTTGGAGGAGATCGTTTTCGCGCCATGCATGTTGACCGTGATCATCGATGGCCGCCGACATTTGCCTCAAATAAGCTTTACTTAGCATGCCTCTTATCCCGCTGGGCCCTGATGGCCTAACACGGTACCGAGACCTGATTTTGGTACACTTTAGTTCCCTTCTTTTTGTACATTGCTTTCGCAATCCCGGAATTTGAGATCTGCAGTGCTTGTGACATAGGTTTGAGCAGCTTTCCTCCATTCAGAAATTACCAGATCTCTGGCCTAGACTGTCTTTAAGCATCGAATAGGTTTAGAAGTTTCAGAGGCCGAGTGAAAGTTTTCAGGTTTCAGTTGTCCATCAGCACTTGGCCCCAGCAAAAGAAGCCTAAATGAGATATTGCTCAATTTATCTGGTCACACTGCCCACATACTCTGTTGATGTTATAATCCTAAACGATGGATATGCATTGCCGGCACAAAGCTATTTGATTCCGGCATTCTACAAGGGGAATGTCCCTCGACCAAGGGTGTCCACTTGACCAGTGGTTTGAATCCGAGATGCCATCGTCTTTGGTGGGAAGGATGTCTATATGACTTGTTGCAGCCTAATCCGTTGCCTGTTGCGACCAAGTAAACCCTCAACTACATTCCGTCGAACCATGCCAACTTTGGTTGTGCTTTTGTGGACTCCTGAAGGGCAATCTTGCGAAGGGGGACTCCTTAGGTTAGGCTATCCCTTGGTGGGAGTTCGCATGACTGTCACACCCATCTGGAATTTGTCCTCTATGCCGCGACTTCCATCGACCTGCACATCAGGCCCAATCTGCACGATACTTTCTTCTCTAGGGGTGAGGTCATACGATGCCATTGCCATGTGCTCGTGCATGAGAAAAATCCCTTTAAAGTAGGCCGCGAGCTGATCAGTTGCTTGAGAAAGAAGCCTAATGCCATCTGCACAGGGTCGACAGTCCTGCATCTTCTTGGAGTAGCCCCTCAGAGATGATGATTCAAGATCAGATGAGCCTCAATGCGGGCCAAGGGATGGACAGCTAGTTATTGTTCTACAATGATAGTGACATGCTAGCTCCTTTGATCGATATATGTCGAGCAAATCTGCGTGAAGAGCCTGATCGAAGAGATCATTGTCTACTTTCATCGTTTCCTTCTTTTTCTAGAAATCTCATCCAACCAAATCCGCTTATTAATTTACAATGTACTAGCATGGAATAGAGTTCCCTGCTACTTCATTGCGAACGAGTTGGTAACTGTCAAATACCGTGTCGGTAACTTGTTTATCTAGTTGCATATTGGTAACTTTCAACAGGTTAAAACAGATATCAAAGTTTCTTTAATCCTCAAATTTACCAACTATTTTAATAATCTACCAACATTTATTTTTGTGACTTACCAACCATTTGAAATTACTAAATCTTAATTCGATTTATATACCAACATTCAATTACCAAATTTTTTTAGAAACTGATTTCTTTGTGATTTACACGTGATTACCAATGCTTTCGAAGCACCAATTTCATTTAAGAATTTCCCACCTTAGTTTTACTGACACATCACCATTCATCACATTAACAGAGTGCACCACAGCAGCAACGGGTACAAGCCGAGCCAGGCCGGCCGACAGTCCCCCATCCCGGACGCCCTAGCTGATGATGATCTAGGGAATGTCCACTTCCCCGGCCGTGCACTTTCGCAAGCGTATTGCCGCCGCATAGTCCCCATAGGCCTCATGCCCAGAGAAGTATGCGCCAGAGTTTCCCCCCTTGAGCTTGTTTAGAGAGAATGAGTACTTCAGCGTGTCCCTGCCAGATTCAAGTCCAAAGGTCCTTGTCTGATCGGACATAGCATTGTAAAAGCCGTAGCAATGCGCGGCCTGGTCGGTGTTACGCTCGATGACGCTGCCCAAGAACTGAACTGCCTTGCTCCTGGTGTTCACCCAGGCCGGGACACCCCGCGGTAGGTCGCCACCCAGCCTCCTTAGGGCATCCCTGGGTGGGAACAGCCCCCGGCCTCCATGCCATTGTCCAGTATCTCGAAAGTCAGGCTGCCTCCCATGAGCCGGAACAGTTTCCAGTAGCTGCCCGCCGCCCTCGTCTCGGGCTCCATAGCTGGGAGTCTAGCCGCCGCAGAGCCTGCGCCAGAGGCACGAATCATGCTGGTAACTTCGGGAGCCGTCGCCATAGCCTGCTTCCTCGAGATGTACACCGTTTGATGAATTTTCCTATTGCACGAATGCACGTAAAAACTACTTATTTTCCCGTCATTCCACGCTTGGGTGAGTGGATTCAGCTCTCTTTTTTGGGCTCGGCAAGTCCGATTCAGGCAAAAGATATTAGAAGAAAATGACGAGCAGAACCGAAAAAGAAATCTTGAATTCTTGCACCCTAAGCTTTCTACATGTACTAGGCTTGTCCGTTGTTTTTTCCTGTCCGAAATGTATCAAGTCATGGGTAAATTTTACTTTTCAAGAACCTACCTATGCTGAAAATGATTTGATCACTTCGCATTTAATATTGTGCGTCTATATTTGTCTATTGTTACATGCGCTTTTCAAAGGATTGCCTAGAAACTTCAAAACTTAAGTAGTAGATAATTAAAGATGACTTCTCCTTATCAGTTTTGCCGAATTCTCAAACAAAAATAGCTGCTGCCTAGATGCCACCTAAACAATTTGGCGTGTTTTCCATTCGAGTATTATTAATTGATGGAAAATCAATTATGTAAAATTCTACCATCTCTCGATCATTTCTCTTTATGACCAAGTTTAATATTTATAGACTTTCTGAATGTTATTGAGTGCCCACTTCAGAAAAATTAAACATGGTCATAAATTATCTAGATAATAAGCTTTTAAAAAATCGAATCGGTAATTTCACACGATTTAATAAGTTCATATGAACAGCTGAGCACAGCACAATCTATTTGCATAAACTTTAGATATTTCTATACATTATTGAGTTTATTGAAACGAATATATCTATGTGGACATAAAAATCCAAGAAATGATTTCTTAATTCTACTTTCAGAGTGAACCCCTGGAAAAAAACCCAAAAAAAAAAGACCCGAATATTTTAATTAAAAATTCGGATTTTCTCTATCGGTCTAGTAAAATCCAGCATTCAGACCCGCAAAATGAGAAGGAAACCCGAAATCCTGCGCTTGTTCTCCTGAATCCTCCTGTGCCGTGCTTCCGCCGCACGCCGCCGAGCTCCGCCGGTCTCTGCCGCCGCACCCCGCCGGTCCCTCCGTCCGTCCATAACCTGAAGGTGACTCTTTCTCCTCCTCAGCCCCTCTCGTGAAATCTCTTCCTCTGCAATTTCGTCGTCGCCGGCGTCTCTCCGTCGCCACCTCGCCGGACGCGCGAATCCCTAATTCGCGGCGGGCAGCTGTCTCCGGCGCTCCTCTCTGGCGGAACCTCGCCGACTGCTCATGCGCTAGGAACCCCTGCGGCAGGAAATTCGAGGGATGGACGTGATCTCCCAGCTGCAGGAGCAAGTCAACACGGTCGCGTCGGTCGCCTTCAACACCTTCGGCTCGCTGCAGAGGGACGCGCCCTCCGTGCGGCTCTCCGCGAGTTACCCCGAGCCGCCCCCGACCGCCGCCGCGGAGGACGCGTCCAGCTTCGCCGAGCAGCCCAAGCTGATGAGTGCTGCTCTTGTCAAAGCCGCCAAGCAGGTTCGTGCCTCTCTCCGGCTTGCTATCGCAAGTTATTAGCGAGCTTGCTCATCGTCTGCTTGATGCAATTGGAAGAATTTATTTGGCTAGGGCTTTATGAAGATTGATTACTTGATTTGTTGTGGCAAGAAAAGAAATTTACTTGTGTATGAGAATTGTATGTATGGCTAAAAATCTAGGTTATGTCCGAAGTTTCGGCGGAGAGGTGTTCTTACTTCGATTGGCTTTTGTGTGCGTTTAGTCTCAGTTTGGGGACTCTGTGCTCATTCTTGCAGAGGACGTGACCAGATTTCATTCATAAATGTATACTATGGAAGTTCTCATCGGTACATCACGGATGTGACGGGTAGTTTTGGAGATGTAATGCGAGTTGGGTATTTGGTTCAATTTTGTGTATGCCTCCATGTGTGTTAGTTATTCCTACAGAAGAAAACGGGATCTTCTCCATTTCTTTCTTGTGGATTCTGTTGGTGGATATATCTGCCACGAGTATCTCAGTGTGCATATATACATAGAATGTGCTGTAATTTGGTTTACACGAGTTGAAGAATCTTTCGACTCATATGTGTGAAATTGTTATGCACATTTGAAAGAGCCACCACTCTTGTGTAATCACGACTATCGTTTCTTTCAAATGTGTTTCTGCATCTTAAAGTCCGTAGAATGGTTTGAGATTGTAACTCCATCAGCATTCTTGATCTTGAGTAAGGTGGATTGTTGGTTTCTGATTTCTATCTCATTCACTTTTGTTTTACTTCATGCTTGAAGTAAAATGATGGTCGGTGTGACATCCTAAAGACTCTGCAGCATCAGTATATTCTTGCGGGTGAAGGCAATTAGCCTCCATTTTAGAGATGAAGCATTATGCTTCAAGTTATAAAATTTGGTCTCTTTTCCACCATTTGCTTTGGCAATCTCAATAAAGTTCTATCGGAACTCTTTTTCTTCTGCAGTTTGATGCCTTAGTAGCGGGACTTCCACTACCCGAGGGAGGTGAAGAAGCTCAACTCAAAAGGATTGCAGACCTCCAGGTTAAGAGGACCCATGGTTTTTGGCGTCTTTAGTTCATTATTTATGTTGTTTAAGGCTGTTTCTTATTCTTCCCAAATTACCTTTGCACAGGCTGAGAATGATGCTGTAGGACAAGAGCTTCAGAAGCAACTTGAAGCTGCCGGTAATTGCCCTATCGATGAGGGTGTGAGGGCATTTGTCTTGTTCAATTATGTATGTCAATTTTTGGTCGAAAGTGATATTTTCTATGATTTTTGGCATTGGCAGAGAAGGAATTGAAGCTGGTCCAGGAGCTATTCAGCCAGGCAACAGATAACTGCTTCAATTTGAAGAAACCAGAATAAAAATTGAGGACGCTTCTTTTCTTTACCTTTTTCGTAAAATTTATGCAGTAGAGATGATGACTGAGAGAAATAGGCATTCTACTGTTCGAATAGTGCAAAGAGACCTGAGATGTCGCAACTCTGTACGGGTGAGTTTTGAAGTCCTTGCCGAGTAAAAGTTTCTCAGTGCACAAAAAGCATCAATATGGGCATCAAGCCAACCAAACAATCACTCAATTGAAGTAGTTCTGGCGAAGTAAGAAGTCTAGTCTTGAATCTTTAATTGCAAAAACAAACTATAATGTTACATTAGCAATGGAAGGTTCTCTGTTTTGTTGTTCACCTTCCTTCCCTCTGAAGTTTTCAAAAATTGCTTTCTTACATTTTGGTCCTTCTGAGGAAGGTCTTGGTATCGGATGGCGCATGGGCTTGTTTGCCCTTGCAGTGTAGATCAATAATCAAGGAGGCAACCTTTATAGTTGTGAAGTTCAAGAAATCAGAGTTTCCCATGTTTGAACGAGAGAGGACAGGGCGGGCTTCGGCTTTGAACACTAGACCCCTAGTGGGCGTGCGTCGGGTTATGGCTAGCTTGCCCTCTTAAGGGTGCTCTTCTTGCAGGCTTCGTGGCCCCAAATAAAAGGCCCAACCATTAGTTTAGAACTCTCCAGAGTGTACGTAAACAGCCAAGAGAATAGTATATCCTCTTCTCCAAAAGGGGCCATGAGAATGCTCGGCTTTCTGGTTGAACTGCCCACATTGTTGGTGTTGTTAGGATCCCAGATGACGGATGACGGACCGACATTGCTGGCCTCTCTGGGCCACGTGAGCAAAGGGTCAGAAACTGAGATTGCCAATGTCTTTGGTGGGTACTTGGCATCGATGGCTTGTTATGGCCTAACTTGTCGCCTGCTGCTACCGACTAAAACCTCCACTACATTTTGGGGGATGGTGCTAGATTGGATGTACTTTTGGGCTAGGGAGAGGAATTCTTCCTCAGGAAGATTAGTCTTACACCTAACATTGGATTTTTCAATCTCATTAAATATTTATGGACAGTCCAGGCTGTGGCCTTTATCTCTTGGTCAAATCAGCCACTGATACTCCAGGATCAGTTTGAGAGAAGCATGTCTGGAACTGGATTTGCATGTCCCACCAATTCCAAATGGAATTCGTGGGCAAACTGAGGTACCACTTTGAGGGAAACCGCATAAACGTAGAGGGCCCCTTATCAATTGATGTTGGATAATATTTGAGTGGCATGTGGAAATACGCAATTAGGGAAGCATATGGGGGCCCATAAAAATATGAACTTGGAACTTCCTATTCAGATAGTCAAATCCAAAACTTAAGCTATTTGGTGGAGAAAACCACAAGAAAATATATAGCACATGAGACCAATTATCAAGTAATGTGTGACAATATTTCAACAGCTATGATTTCACATTCACGAGTGAACATAGTGAATTAAGGCACTTTATACTTTCTAGGGACAGGTTGATGTGATCAGGGAAATCATTCCTAGACACAAACCTTTAGTATAGGTCCATGCAAATATTTCTATTGTCCTAGTCAGATATTCTTTGTCCAGAGGATTGGGTACTCTTGGTTCATTTTCGTCGAATTATCCTTCATGGTCTTGTCAATTTCTAGTCTCCTTGGAGGCTAGGTGTAGTTCCCCACTTTTTTTGCCATCATTCACATTGACCTCTCTAGGAACCACTTGTGATTGTTTCCTTCTCCTAACATTAGCATCGAAGGCGTCAGATTGTTCATCCAATTCTTTGTAAGACTTTATCCTGAATTTTCCAAAAAGGTCCGAGTGAATCGATCGAAAGGATAATCCTGCACACTTTCACTAGGAGACTGAGATGGTGGTCTTTCGTCCCCTGGACCATCCCTAGCTGGGGAGGCTTTTGCTGGGTTAGAACCCAACTTTTGGTTATTGGAGCAGTTGGTTCACAATGGTGAAGCCCAAACATGCTTCCAGTACTTCGGCAAGACATTCTATTCTCCAACCGTGGTCACCATAAAAACATGTAAGGTGGACTTTCGCAAGATTGTGATCACCACAAACTCAGTGATTTCAATTAGTAATAAAAGTCCAAGCGATGTGATTGATGACCAATTAAAATGTTAAAATTGAGGTTGAATCCAAAGTAAATGAATTCTAACGTGTCTTGAAGTCTCAAGAACTCTGAAAAAATGTGAATTTACTGATGAAGCACAAACTATAGATTGGAAACAAGGAAATTGTATTGTAATTTTGTTGAACCAGAATGGATGGCTTACATTCCTTGAAGCCATACTTACTCAATGACTAAAACTGAACAAATCCTATTAATGGAGTTCACTAGAATGCGTGGAGAAAGTAAAAAACTAACAAAACACAACCAGAATGCTTCTATAAACAACGACAGGTATTGAAACTAGGAAACCTAATCTAAAATGAAATTCAAATTCAAATTCAAGTTAATCTGATATACTCTAAATAACATCCTCATCTTCATATCTTCACAATTATTCTAATGTGCTATTGGGATTTTGTGGTGCCTCTCGTTGATTCTTCTTTTGTCTTTTAGCATTATACATCCTAATCTTCCTCCACAAGAATCATTAAACATCTTCGCTTTGGACGCTACTCTAGATGATTTGCAATTGCTCTCGATTTCTTAGCTATGGTTATTCACCAGTCGATAAATCGTCCTTAGCTCAGTCTATAACTTCTATGCATGTTTTGAATCAATTGATAGTCACCTAGTATCATGGAATTGGCTCAAATACTGTCAATTAAAAGTCGTGATTGATGAGTTTTGTGGGTTAAATGTATTGTCATGGCCTGATTTGAACTTAATTTGGACCGTTAACTTCTTCACGTTGGGCCTAAATTTTAGCTCCGATTTCAACATGGGGTCAGCGGAATAAAAAAGGAAAAGAAAATTAAATGCAACGTCTTTCCATGCCATCAAGAATGAAGAAAGAAAGATTGACCCCTAGATTGTGGCAATCCACAAGTGGGAAATGACCATTCTGTCCGGTGTTGGTTGAAGATGGCCCGCCGCCCCCGCGGGGCGGTGGTTGGGTTGGGGGATCGAGATACCTGATGAAATATGTCCCTCTTTGTCATTTACATCTAATGCTGCACACTATTCCTTAAGTGCATCAACTTCTCCATTGCAAGTTTCATGCTGATAAAGCTGTGATTTTGAAAAAATTTCTAGTATGGACATCATTTTTCTCAAAAGAGAATCTAAACTAGAGTTCATCTCAAATAAAGATCCAAAATATTCATTTGGTCTCAGAAAATGACAGATGCATCTCTTATACCTGATCAGGTATTTTTGTCCAAAAAATATTCTATTTTCCATTTTCCTTTACCCCTGTTCATCTTCTTCTTAATCCCACCTATGTTGTCCCTGCTCTTCATCTTCTTCATCAATGTTGAAGATAGGCATTGCCCAGATTAAGAACAGCGGGATTGGGGAAGGGCCGACAAGGACTCTGCGATTCTCGCTGGCTGCTGGTAAGGGCTGGTGAGGCCACCCTCGCCAGATCGGTAGCGGGCGAGGGCCATCAAGCCCTCACTGGCCGTGGGTGAGGGCTTGCAGGCCGACCCTCTGTCGAGGGTGGCCTCGCCCGCGGCTGGCGAGGGCCATCGCGGCTGGCGAGGTTGGCGAGCCCTCGCCGGAGACCATTTGCCTGCTGTCGAATTTGGATTATCTTGCCGTGTTTTGGTTTCCCGAGGGGGTTTCTTGAGGTTTGATGCTCGCGACTCGACGTAGCGAACTGAGAATTCCCTTTAAAAGTTCGTTCCTTTTTCCTTGTGTAACATCCCGGGGGTCCGCTTTGGGTCACCCGCTTTCTTGAGGTTTGATGCTCGGGACGACTCGACGTAGCGAACTGAGAATTCCCTTTAAATCCCAGTTCGTTCCTTTTTCCTTGAATGTATCTGTACGTATCTGTAGTGCGTCCTTTACTGACGACTTGTCGCTTACGTGTCTCTGTTGGGTTCTTACTGAATGAGATGGTTAGCTCGATTTCTTATGCTGCGGAGCTTTCCGCCCGTGACGCTGATTGTCATTCAGGTAACGCAGGTGATGTGGGGTTTTTTCTTTTGTTTTTTTTTTCTCTCTTTTTGTTTGGGGGTGGTGGGGGGTGGCCGGGTGGCCGGGCGTATAGCAATTCAGAGAAATCAGAATTTCATGTAGTTCATTTTGTTCCATCTTGAGATTACGAATGCTTGACATGGGAGTATCGATTCGATTCGGCCTTTGTTGATCAAGTGTGGGGGCGAGGCATGATTTGTGATCAAAGAGGGAGGTGCTCTGTTTGGTGAAAGATGAGTTGCGCCGAAACTGCTGCTGCCGTCAAGCAGTATGGCTATCTCGTCTGCCGCGATAGGACGTCCCCCTCTCCCAGCTTTCATACTCTCGCAGCTTTCATTCCGCTTGTTGCCTTCCGACCTCGCTGGCCACTAGTAAGGGCCGGTGAGGGCCTGCAAAGCCCTCACCGGCCCTTACCCTTCCCCAAATCAGGTGTTCTTGATATGGGCAATGCCTATCTTCAACATTGATGAATAAGATGATGAATATGGGGTGGGATCAAGAAGAAGATGAACGGGGGAAAAGGAAATAAAAAAATAATATTTTTGGAGGAAAATACTTCTGATCAGGTCACCAGAATACACATGCAACTGTTCGTCAACCGGCGAGTGAGGTATTCTTTGAGGCTAAATAACTACTTTGGGTCATTTAGGTCTTCTTTTGAGATTATGAGGATACTTTAAGTTCTTATTTAAGATTTTTCCTGTGATTTTTGTTGGCTTGTTTTGCTTGCCTTTGTTCGATGGTCATATGCAATTAGGCATCTGGGCTAGTTGGCCAAAACCACCCTAGGGTACTTGGGTTGACGATGCTTAAGTCGAAAACTAGTCAGTAGTGCTCATTATAAAAATTGTTGTGGACAATGCTTGACTATAAAAGGAGTAAGTGTCGCTCATTATAAAAATTGCGGACCAGTTGCTTGCCATTTAGATGTGCTTGGTTTCAATATATTCTCACACAACTATATGTGCTGTGATTTTTGTCATTTATGTCTAATGCTATACATTATTTCTCAAGTAAATCAACTTCTCCATTGCAAGCTTTGTGTTGATAAAGCTATGATTTTTGTTGGCTTGTTAAGCTTATCTTTGTCTGATGGTCATATGCAATTAGGCATCCGGGCTAGTTGGGCAAAATCACCATAGGTTACTTGGATTGACGATGCTCAAGTCAAAAAGTAGTCAGTAGTGCTCATTATAAAAATTGTTGTGGACAATGCTCGACTCTAAAAGGAGCAAGTGTCGCTCATTATAAAAAATGCTGACCAATTACTTGCCATTTAGACGTGCTTGGTTTCAATATATTATCATGCAACTATATACGTCTAGTCCTGTACACTATTTCTCAAGTAAATCAATTTATCCATTGCAAGTTTCTTGCGGATAAAGCTATGATTTTTGTTGGCTTGTTATGCTTGTCTTTATCCGATGGTCATATGCAATTAGGCATCTGGGCTAGTTGGGCAAAACCACCATAGGGTACTTGGGTTGATGATGCTCAAGTCGAAAAGTAGTTAGTAGTGCTCATTATAAAATTACCGTGGACAATGCTCAACTCTAAAAGGAGCGTGTGTTGCTACTTATAAAAATTGACAGCCAATTGCTTGCCATTTAGATGTGCTTGGTTTCAATATATTCTCACGCAACTATATGCGCTGCGATTTTTGTCATTTATGTCCTAATGTTGTACACTATTTCTCAAGTAAATGAACTTCTCTATTGCAAATTTCGTGCTGATAAAGCTGTGATTTGTGTTGGCTTGTTATGCTTGTCTTTGTCCGATGGTCATATGAAATTAGGCATCCAAGCTAGTTGGGCAAAACCACCATAGGGTACTTGGATTGACGATGCTCAAGTTGAAAAGTAGTCAGTAGTGCTCATTATAATGCTCGATTCTAAAAGGAGCAAGTGTCGCTCAATATAAAAATTGCCAACCAGTTGCTTGCCATTTAGATGTGCTTGGTTTCAATATATTCTCACTCGATTATATGCGTCGTGATTTTTGTCATTTACGTCTAATGCTGTACAATATATCTCAAGTAAATCAACTTCTCCATTGCAAGTTTGGTGCTGATAAAACTGTGATTTTTGTTGGCTTGTTATGCTTGTCTTTGTCCAATAGTACTATGCAATTAGGCATACAGGCTAGTTGGGCAGAACCACCATAGGGTACTTGGGTTGACAATGCTCAAATCGAAAAGTAGTCAATGGTGCTCATTATAAAAATAGCTGTGGATATTGCTTGACTCTAAAAAGAGCAAGTGTTGCTCATTATAAAAATTGCCGACTAGTTGCTTGCCAATTAGATATGCTTGGTTTCAATATATTCTCACGCGATTATATGCGCCGTGATTTTTGTCATTCACGTCTAATGCTGTACACTATTTCTCAAGTAAATCAACTTTTTCATTGCAAGTTTTGTGTTGATAAAGCTGTGATTTATGTTGGCTTATTATGCTTGTCTTTGTCCGATTGTCATATGCAATTAGGCATCCAGGCTAGTTGGGCAGAACCACCATAGGGTACGTGGGTTGATGATGCTCAAGTCGAAAAGTAGTCCGTAATGCTCATTATAAAAATCGTTGTGGACAATGCTCAACTCTAAAAGGAGCAAGCATTGCTCATTATAAAAATTGCGGACTAGTTGCTCGCCATTTGGATGTGCTTGGTTTCAATATATTCTCACGTAACTATATACGCCGTGATTTTTTTCATTTACGTCAAATGCTATGCACTATTTCTCAAGTAAATCGACTTCTCCATTACAAGTTTCGTGCTGATAGAGCTGTGATTTTTGTTGGCTTGTTATGTGTTGGAATATAAAATGCGTGAACGACAGAATCTTGCGATTTATGTCAACGCAAAATCACCAGAGAAAAAAACGAGAAATAATAAGGACACCAGAATTTTGCGTGGTTTGGTCCGAGTATCGGTACTTACGTTCATAGAGAGAGCCAGTAATAAATAATCCACTATAATTGGAGAATCGGAGTTTATAATCGCTTACACGCTCGAGTGTTTCCCACACATAGATTTAAGTCCAAACCCTAAGTGTTTATAAATAAACAACTCACTTGAACATAAACTCACGTCACAAAATTACCACGCATTCAAGCTAAAAAAAAAAGAACCATATACATACGCCAAATCAGGAACTCTAACATTCATCTTTGGTTCACGTATGTTCCTTTTTAAGGCTTCGCGTGGCTTCAAAAACTTGTAGCTGCTCTCTCAAGCAGCGTGAACTTGTAGATGGCTTCACTTTCCTAGATTTTACATTGCGTGCCCAAATTCAAGACTTTGACTTTGGGCCCCAGGTAGATAACCTTATTCGGCTTCTACAGATAAAGAAGAAACTTTGCTCCTTTTTTTATTCTATTTTATTTCCTCTTTTGTAAACCTTTATGGAGTCCAACAAATCTTCTTTTGTTAATTGAAGACATCCGATTCAAAAAGAATTTTGAATTCCTTTTCTTGTGCGTAATCTTGAATATTATCTTCATCAAAAAAATATCTTAAAATTTCATCCAGGCGGATCGCGTTTTGCAAACGCTCAAATTCAAGATATAATTTAACATTATGCCTGTCTTTGTCCGATGGTCATATGCAATTAGGCATTCGGGCTAGTTGGGCAGAACCACCATAGGGTACTTGGGTTGACGATGCTTAAGTCGAAAAGTAGTCAGTAGTGCTTATTATAAAAATTGTTGTGGACAATGCTCAACTCTAAAAGGAGCAAGCATTGCTCATTATAAAAATTGCCAACCAATAGCTTGCCATTTAGATGTGCTTGGTTTCAATATGTTCTCACGCAACTATATGCGCCGTTCCTCTCTCGTCATTGGCCCCTTGCAAAGCAAAGAGTCCCATCATCCTTAAGTCGTTCCCAGTCGAAGCTGAAGGCATTGAAATCGAACATCCTCCTCGATTACATTTTCTCTTCAATGAATTCTGAGATCCCTGCCGTTTTCTTCCCCGCAGTGTCCAGTGTCCACTTGTTTTTGCGTCATTGTGCTGATACGTCCACTTAGATTCTGGTGCTACCAAGACGTGTTTTGGCCTGAATCCCTCTTCATCCATCTTGCAGACCAGTCAGCAGCCAGGAAATCTAAGTTCCTCTTGCATGCTTACAATGAAGCCACTCCTGGTATGTGTGTGTCAATGTATATCTACTTTTCGTGTGCTATCAGCGCTTGTTTCACGTTCTCCCTCTTTGTTTGGCAATCTGGTTCTTCTGGTTAAACCCTTAAAAACATAAAAGCACCAAAAGAGAACAAATGGGAAGAAGAAAGGAATGAAATAACTGCGACAGAAACTCATTTCGGAGGCGCCCATATTTGTCTCTCGACAGCTTTTATGTGTCTCCAAAATGTTAACTATACATCACGTTTAATGATTTTCTTGTTGGTGGGACAATTTGTGACCAGAAAATGATGAGAGTGAACTAGGACAATTCAACCGGGGAAATTCTCCAATCAATCCTAAATCTTTCATACCGATACTAATTTAATTCTAAATTTTCAAACTTTCAATTTAATCATAAACTTTTGCGTGAAATTTTAATGTAATTTTGATGGCCAACTTTTCGTTAGAAATCACTAATGTGGCGGCATATAATGTAAAACGGCTGGCAATGACTAGCTCACCACATCAGTGATTTTCGAACAAAATTGACTAGAATGACCAAATTGATATCTATATAATATGTTTATGATTGAATGAAAAAAGAGTTGATTTTAATTGCAGAACATCTAATTCCTCTAAAGCATACAAATATTATGTGTGAATATACACATAACATTTTCAAAATTGTCATTACATATATTGCTTATTTTTTATACAATATTCTTTATATTAAAACTGGTTAGCAAAAAAACGATTGGACCGGTTGACTGGTGGAATCTCATTCCAGCCCTCTCTCCAGTTTAACCTCAGGTATTATTTTCAAAACATCGCTTGTAATCACAGACCGAAATGGTTGACTAAAAAGTCATTCGTTTTTCCTTAAAAGTTAGGTATGTGAAGATCTTTAATTTCACCTTTGGTTCATATATTTTGTTCATCGATTTTCTTTCAATGGATGACATCACTCTTAATTTATTAAGATTCCCTCAGCTTTATTCAAAGAAAAGTATTAGTGCATATGTAAATTATACTAATAGGGAATGGGATACCGTTGCTTTAAAACTGCTTCGTCCTCTACAATTTGTTATCCTTTCGAGATCAAGGCATCATATCTACATTTTCAATATAAATTATTATATATTTGATTATAGTTAAAACTTATTTAAAGGAAATAACATGCTTATCTTCTCCATGTACAAGAGATTCCGATAAGCATTGTTGAGCTCTAGAAAAACTCATTTAGATCACAGAACATTATTTGATAACCTCAAGTCATCTCAGTAAGTAGCACTTCTGTTATACAAGTCATGTCTATTGCGACTTGTGAGAAATCAATTTTCTTAGCACCTATTCAAAATCAGAGATAAAATTGATTATGTTTATCCAAGTAAGATTTGTGAAGTTGATGGGCATTTGAGAGAAAATTAATGGGGAGAATCAGTTATGACAAAAGCCAAATAAAAATTTCTATAAAAACCTATTAAATCAATCAAATTATACACCCAAAAAAAAAAAAAGTGCCAAGAGCAACCCAAATCGCTCTCCTTTCTCATAAAGCGCCTGAAGTGGGGACCCGTTTTGGACTTAATACTATTTATAGCCGTTCCCTCCCATACTCCATCATAGACTTCTAGTTCATTTTCTTTTCTTTTTGGTCGGTAGACTCATCTTTTTTTTTTTAATTACTTTTTTCCTTTCTCATAATAGCTACACCTTCAAGACACGTGACTTTAGTAGAGAGAATGCTCTTGCCAACAATAGACAAATTTTATTAAATAAAGTCTTCGCTTCGGGTTGCACGGACACTTTGTAAGTACAAATCAAGATCTCCTGAAATTTCTATTTTTTTCTATTTTTTTTTCTTTTCTTCCTTTTTTTTTTTCCTACTCTTTCCTGTTCATCTTCTTCTTGTTACCTATTTGCGCATCTGCTCGAATCGACATAGTTGGTCCATGTGAATTTTTTTTTTTTTTTTGCTTTTTGCTTATTGAAAAAGACCAAGTGAGCTAGTGTATCTTGCTAATCAATTACTGTGGAAGAATTTTTTTTTTTCTGGGGAGGAATTGGGATCCCTTGGACCTCCTCTTTTTAAACTCAGAACTTGCACGTTTGTTTGCGAATATACTTTGCTCCTGTGAACTAGGGCAAGGTGGCCCTCTGAATTTTCGTTTGTGCTTTTGTAATAATGGGAACTTAGCTAGCTCGGTTGAATTGCGTCATAAACTTAGCTAGGTCGAAAGACCACCTTTTTTTTATTATTTCATTTTATTTTGAAGAAACGGCTTTCAATTGACCGTAATGAATTGTGATTTCACTATTTTTAACCAACATTTTTGGTGAATTTTTCAACAATGAAACCTTTTAACGGTGACATTTTTTTGAGAAAAATTACCAAAAAATCGTAAACCTATTGCAATTGTATCAATTTAGTACTAAACATTTTACATTTATGCTAATTTAGTCTATTTGGTCAATTTTAACCGACCGAAACTAACATGGACTAGCTAGCATTGGCTATCCGCCAATGTTGACATAGACAATATTTAATAATATTTTATTTTATTTCAATTTTTATTTTTAGTTTTCCTTTTCCTTTTTTTCCTTCCTTCCTTCTTTGTTTCCCATTGTGGCCAGCGAAGGTCCTTGGAGCTCACCGACCACTGGGCGAGGGCAGTTGCCTTCGCCTAAGACAAGTGATGCTTGGTGCCTTACAAACCTAGGGCACTCACATTCTTCAGTAGCACAAAAGAAAAACGGAAGCAAATATCGCAAGGCATAAATTTTTTACCTTTGATTGTGCCCAAGAGCAGAAGTCTAGTGAAGTAAGGCAAACTGACCATAGGCCAATCTTGGAAGTCATGGCCTTGCTAGTCGCAGGCGAGAGGCCTTCGCAAGGTTGGCCTCTCCAAATCTAGGTGAGGGTTGCGACCCTCGCCAGCGATTGCGAAGCCTAACAACCGGCAAGGACTTCACGACCTTCGCCTAGTGGCTAGTAAGGTTTGATGACCCTTGCTAGCCATAGCTTGACAGTCACAATGGGAAACAAGAAAAGGGAGGAAGAAAGAAAAGGAAAAATAATAAATACTAATTTTTTTGAAAATGTAAAATATTATTAAAAATTATTCACGTCGGTGTTTGGCCAAACAGCCGGCGCCGGCTAGCGTTCCCATCAGCTCCATTTAGCCAACATTGTCGGATGGACTGAATTAGCATAAATGTGAAAGGTCTAGAATGGAATTGGCAAAACAAAAAATTTAGAATTGAATTAATACAGTTACAATTGGTCTTTTATTTTTATTATTATTATTGTTTTTTTTTAGCAAATGCTAGATAGTTAACAGGGTCCATTTCATTTTCGAAGCTTAGACAATAATTTCCCAAGCTAGCAATCATGTCAATTCGCTCACTTCAAAATATTCATCAGAGTCGTCCGTTTCTTCAAGGGAAAAAATAACGGATTAACATTTATTGTAAATTAATATATAAACCATTTTTCACTCATGCAAAAGTTTCAATTCATTTACTCTTGAAAATACGTCTCTAATTTAAACCTGAAGAGGAAACTTTCCTAGTCAATTTGAATAGGTTTTTTTAGTTGGAGTAGATTACCTATTTTTGGGTTTCTTGTTCTCGATCTAATTCTTATTTAGGATAATTGTCCAAAAAATCATAAACCTATTATATGGCATCCAATTTAGTTTTAAACATATCAATTGTATTCATCAGTCCTAAGCTTTTTGATGATTTATTCGTCTCATTTTCAATCAAAGTACTCAACTGCTTGCTCCTGACAATAATATCAAACTTGTGCCTTAACACGAACATCCAAGTCTTTGTCAAGTAATCATCCACAACTATTATTAGAAAATTGACACTTTTTCTAGAAGGAAATCGTGGCATCTAGTGAACATGCGAGTGAATTCACTTTCCAATCTCCGTGGTTTCTTTTATATTCATACTGAACTACACTTTTCACTATTTGTCTAGGGCACAACACCTACATACATTCTATTCTCTAGCCACATAACCACACGACAGTCCTTTCAAATAGAACCTTCAGACTTCTCTCATTAATATGCCACAAACACATATACCACAATTTAGACTCTCAAACATATGCGTTCATTGTCTCTGCAGTGAAATCCATCACCGTCTCATCTTAAAACTCATACTGGCCACTAGGGGTGAGCGGTTTCATGTTCTATATAGGTTTCATTTGGAACTTAGAACCTACTTGTTGGAGCAAGTTCCTCATTTTTTGGAACCCAGAACTTACTTTGCATAAGGAAACCCACTCTATTACAAGTTGCAAGATCTACCTAGGTTCTACCTGTATTATTAATCAAATGACTGTAGTAGATCATCCTATTTAATGACTATCACTTACTGTTAATCCATTGGCCATAACTTATATTTAGATACATGAATATTATAAAACGTTTTTTTTTTTAAATCTCAATAATAAAATAAAAGCTCCGACTAGTGGTTCCACATTACCCACTCATTGGACACCATAGAATACCACAGGATCGCGTGAAAACATAGATTAAAAAAATATAAAAACTTGTTCCAGGTTCAAAGTCCAGCTTCTGTCTACCTAAAACTTGAAACTTACCTGTCAAAATAGGTTTTCAGATTTTAGAAACTTGGAACTTACTCTGCATATCTTGAAATCTAGAACCAGATAGGTTCTCACTGATTCAATTCTTTAGTTCCCCTATTCAGTTCTTCGATTCCAAGTTTAATTCTGAAACCATGCTCGCCCCTTTTGGCCATTATGCTTAATTCCTCTTATTATTATCGAGACACCTCGAACAACTTTCAAAATTCCATCTTCTAAAGCATACTAATACCTAATTAAATCCAAGGTACCTAGGAGAATTGGGATTATTCTTCATCTTTGGAACATGCCTCACTCTAGTTAATATCCTAATGATACCATCATGCATTTTAATTCTAATATTGCCAGCGCCTACAACATCACATATAGGGTTGTTCCCTAATTGCACTTTACTACTATCCGTGCGCCATAAATAATAAATTAGTTCATATTCGGTGTAGCGTGAAATGAACAATCAAAATCCATGATCCTCAATGATAGATAATACATAATCAACACTATCTAAATTAGTGTAAGCTATAGCTACAACATTATCAGTAGAGTCAACTTTAATTCTCTTACCATTTTCATTCTTGATTTTTAGGCAATCCCTTCTAAGATACCCCATTTTGTCTCAACTCCAACCAATAGCACTGCCAGTCCTTGACTTACTATACTTCTATGAACACGAGTATTAGTTCTTCCTCTATTTTCACCTACTAAAGCAGCAGGTAGAGGTTCACCATATTCTCTCCTATAGATGTCATTACTAAGAATCAAATCGCGAACCCCATCAAACGTCAAGCTTGTTAACTCAGAAGAATTATTAATAGTAATAATAGTAGTATTCAAACTGGCAGGCAATAAGGATGATGAAATCAAAGCATGCACTTCATCATCAAAGTCAATCTCAATTGAACTCAATTGACTAATGACCATATTAATCCGTTAATCTGATCAACAATTGACCTACCTTTGTTCATCTTCAAGATAAATGGACAATATATCATGACCACTAACTTTTTATCTCTCATGTTTTGTTCCCTGCTAACGCCACTACTTCTCCTTTTTTGTAATTTATAAAACTATCATTATGGATGTTGTTTTGTATTTTATAAAGAGGTAATGATAGGAAAGAAAATTAAATTAAAAATCCGTAGAAAGATGTACGATTTTGAAAAAATCCATAATAATTATACTGCTTTAAATTTATATGATTTAAAATAATTAAAGATTTCCAATCTCTTGAGATTGACTTTTACTTATTTATAGTAATTTGTTTGTTACTTTCTTTTTTAGTTATTCACTTAATAACATCTTTTTTATTTTTTATTTTAAATTTAGTGGCAAATTTAAAATAAATAAAAAATCCTCAAGTGAGGCAATTTTCTCAATGTACTTTGCCTAAAATAATCTTGGAATTCGTAATTTCGTCCCAATAGATGTCATCTCACTGGAGGCATAGATTTTCGTCGAACGACGAACACGGATGTCTTACGTGCCATTATTCGCGCCATGGACAGTGACATTGTTATCCATAATGTTTAAACTTAACCTTCTACTCTCCAAATATTCCAAATATTCCAAATTTTTAAGCCGGGGATTAAGATTGTTTGAGGGGGGCGAGAGGCGGCAAATTCTTCACAGCCATCTTCTTTATGAAATTATCTGGGCTCCTGATAAGCATAAGCGGGTATCTCCTAATGCCGATTAAGGTTCGAGTCCTAGATAAACCTTGGTTCTTGAAGACTTTGAGGACTGAATCTGACATTGATGGGCTTGCAAATTTGACGAGTTTGGAAGTAGAGAGAGCGGATTCTGAAAACATGCCGCACGAGTTGGCGAGGTAAGTGTTGGGGACAAAGGGCAACTATTTAATGTTTAAACCTGTCCAAGATCAATATCTTCCCAAAAACTCAACCAACGAATATCAAATTATCCCCAACAGCAACCGGTCACAATATCCCAGCAATGTCAAGCCTGAAGCAGTACATATAGTGCTGAAATTAAAGTAAGACAAAAATAACACCCGCAAATTTTATGTGGAAAACCCACTGGGGGAAATATCATAGGGCTACTCAAAAAAGCTTTCACTAATCACCAAGAATACGGAAATAAACAATAGTTCATCTCTAGTCACATAGCTAGAGGCTCTTCACATTAGCAAAACAATAGAAATATTATCACCACAAAGGTGTATTAACTCAAAGAAATTAGAAAACTCTAGCCGCTACTAAAGAAATTGGGAGACAATTGGGAGGACGATTTCAATAAACAAATCCAATGAACTTGTAGATCTTGGACCAGGGAACAAAATACTGAAATTTTAGCAAATTCCAGCAAAGTTTCACTGTTGAATTTGGACTGCCTCTGCTCCTCTTCAAAGCAACGCTCTTTGCCTCTTTTTCTCCGCAACAGGTAAATTGCTTTTCGTCGTCCTCCCGCGCCATCCATTTTGCACTTTCGGCTTTTGCCCTGAGCGAGTAGAACAAACAGCTTTTGCCAATCGAGCAACACGGAAGACGTGATTTCACTTCACACGAGAGGCATATTGAAAATAAAGGGAGAAATTTGGGAATATTTGGGGTATTAGTGTTATAGTTTAGAGATTTCAGTGAATATAAGTTAAGAAATTCAAAATTTAGCTCGGACAAGGTCGGACAAAACGCCCCTGTCCATGGTGCGAGATACGGCACGTGTGACACGCGTCATCGGCGAAGATTTGTGCCGTTGATGATAGGGAGTCATTTGTAAGTAATTCTATTTTGTACATGCATTGTGCTGATGTCCTTTCTTTCTTTCGTTGATTCCCTTTGTCGCTCATTCTGATTGTCTCAAGATTGCGAAAGGCCTTAAGATGATTTTAAATCGCTATTGTTGATATTCCTCACTCAAGCCACTCTCTCTCTCTCTCTCTCTCTCTCTCTCTCTCTGGTATTGTTCTCATTCTTTTATCACTTTGCTCTTCCTTTCTTTTCATAAATCGAGTGATTATTTCCGTCCTCTGCTCAGTTTCCTTGGCACCCACATTTTAACAAAAAACAAGGAGACACAACAAGAGGAAACGAAAAGTGGGGGAAAAGAAATTTCTAGAGAAGGAGAAAGACATGGCCGGGGCTTTTTTGGCATCCGTTGCATCAAATCTAGTGTCGAAAGTCGGTGAGTACCTGATTGCTCCCATTGGACGTCAATTTGGGTACGTGTTGTGCTACAAGAGCAATGTCAAAGATCTCAAAAACAGAGTCGATGAGCTAAAGAATGCGAAGGCAAGGGTGCAGCACTCCGTCGAGGAAGCCAGGAATAATGGAAAACCTATACATGCTGATGTCAAGGGTTGGCTGGAGAAGGTAGAGGAGGCGGAAAAAGCGAATATCCTGTTAGAACCTGGCGAAAATGCAAAAGACACTTGCTTACGATGGTGGATTCCGAACCCCATGGTGCAACATCGAAGTGGCAGGAAAGTAAAGAAGATGACACAAGTCATTCAGGGACTTTATGACAAAGCCCAAAACAGTAACTTCACAAAGGTCTCTTATGAGAATACTCCGGCAGGAATTGTCACTACTACCACATCCACTGCAAGATCTGTTGACAGGAAAGATGTCCTGGACTTGAGGGCTTCGATCATAGAGGATGTAATGAAGGCTTTAGTTGATGACAAGGTCTGTGTGATTGGGGTCCATGGAATAGGTGGGGTTGGCAAGTCCAAGCTTTTAGAGGACGTTGAACAGCGAGTCAAGGAAGAGAAGCTATTTGATGTGGTTGCCACAGCAAATATATCACTTAATCCAGATCTAAAAAAAATCCAGGGAGAAATTGCTTATGCATTGGGTCTGAATCTAATGAATGAGGAAACTGCTCATGGGAGAGCGGATCGTTTGCGTCAAAGGTTAGTGAGCCATCTTGAGAAAAATATTCTCATCATTTTAGATAATTTGTATAAGAATCTAGAGTTGAAGGAAGTTGGAATCCCTTGCGGGGTTGATAATAAAGTAAAATACTGCAAGCTGTTGCTGACGTCTAGATACAAGCTGTTTTGCATACTGACATGGGCTTGGACCTACTATTCAAACTCAATCGATTAGAGAATAGAGAAGCACGAAAACTTTTTGATAAGATAGTGGGGGCCAAAGTTAATGATCCTGATTTTAAACTTTTGGTGGATGGAGCGGTTGAGAATTGTAAAGACTTGCCACTCTTTATTGTTTCATTGGCAAAAAGGTTGAGGCACGCAAATTTGGCTGCATGGAGGAATGCTTCGGACAATATAGAATGGTCGGATATAAAGTCAATGGTGAAACTAATTCACGATGACTTAAAACATGAGAGGATTAAATCATTGTTCATGGTTTGTGCTATACACTCTGGGAGAATTTCCATGAGTGCCTCCCTTATTTATTGCATGGGTTTGGGTTTACTTAAAGATTTCAGCAAGACCATCGAAAATGCTAGAGATAGGTTGATTGAGGATTTAGGTAGCCTGCAAGACTCTTCTTTATTACTAGATAGTGATGATAAGGAATGGTTCTGAATGCATGACATATTCGCTGAAGCGGCCATTTCAATTGCCTCCACATCAGAATGGAAAGCCTTGGTCGGGAAGAAGGATCATGGGTTTAAAGACTGGTCAAAGGATGACCTCACCAAATGCACCGCGATATCCTTCCCTTATGTTGGCATTGATGAGCTTCCTGAAAATTTGGACTGCCCAAACTTAAGGATGCTTTTATTACTCGAACATAACCCCTCTCTCAAAATTGCCGACTCATTTCTTGAATCTATGGAGAAGCTCGAAGTCTTGGACTTTACTAGCCTATCTTTCACCACTCTACCTTGATCGATTCAATTCCTTAAAAAGCTCAAGTCGCTATGTTTGGATTTCTGCTATCTGGAGGATGTGACTGTTCTTGGAAAGCTGAAAGGATTGCAATTCCTAAGTCTCATTGAATCTACAATCGCTTGGCTACCCAAAGAAATATGTGAACTTACAGCATTAAGATTTTTGGACTTGACAAGGTGCGCCAAGCTCAAAGTTATTGAACCTGGTGTGCTTGGAAGCTTGGAAAATATAGAAGAACTGTATATGGCAGACAGTTTTAATCAGTGGGAGGTAGAGGGTGAAGCACCACGAAGAAATGCCAGCCTAGCTGAGTTGAAGAACATGAAAAAGTTGAGCACTTTGCACATTGCCATTCCTCATTCTACCAATTTCTCAAGTGACCTGCCATTTGGGGAACTAAAGAAGTACAGAATCCAAATTGGGAACATTTGGGATTGGTCGGGTGAATACAAAGAATCCAGAACTTTAAAGCTCAAGCTGGAGTCAGACAATCTTCTCCTGAGACACTTTGTGCAGAAATGTTTGCAGAGAACACAAGATCTCCACTTGCATGGATTGCAAGATGGCGAAGATAGCATTCCTGATTTGTGTATCTTTCGAGAATTGAAGCATCTTCATGTACAAAACAACCCCTCCCTTCAGTATATTTTCCCCCCCACAGAGATTGTTCAAAGCACGGCATTTTCAAATTTGGAATCATTGTTTCTTGAGAATCTCAACAACTTGGAGAAGATTTCTCGCAACAATCTTGACCTTGAATTCGGAAAATTAAAGATTATGAAATTGGATAATTGTGGAGTAATCAAACATTTGTTTCCTTTGTCCATGGCGAGAGTGTGCTTACAGCTTGAAGAGATTGAACTAAGCGGATGTCACTCGATGAAGCAATTTGTCGCAAATGACGAGGCTGATGAAAACAGAGATGCAGTGGATGATGATTGCAATGTGAAGTTAAGCAATTTGCAGAGGCTGACATTGCGAAATTTGTCAGTGATGACAAGCTTTTGGATAATCATGGACCATTCAAATGCGTTCTTCAACGGGCAACAGGTAAATTTCAAGCATTCTCTTGTTTTCCTCGGTCCGGACCATCCTAGTTGAAGGAAATATTCTTCGACTGATCCATGAGTTACAAACATGGACATTGCCTTCAACAAAATTTATAAGTCATAATAGAAATATAATTGGTTCAAACATGGATTAACTCATTACTCAATTAGTGATACTCTTGGTAATGAAATCTGAAGAAAGACATGGAAAAAAAAAATAAAAGTTTCCAAATTTGATAGACTTTTTCCGATTTTCTCCTCTCCTTTCAAAGGCATTAGTTGAAGTCCTACACATTGTGCGGGCTGATACCCAGACCATTTAAATTATTTATTTGTCTCACGGATGTACTGTATACATGCCTAAAAGTTTATCAATTCTTAATGGTAAAATTCTGAGCGTATACGCATACCTTTATGGATAGGTTCATAACTTGAAGGAATATATACGACCTTTATAATTTGGATGACCTTTATCTAATTATCAAGGGACATATGTCCGCTTGATAAAGGAAAAAAAAAGGAGTGAAAGAATTTTCAATGAATGAATCTAACTTAGTGACTATATGTGTCAACTAACATCCACATCAATTAATCATATTAATCAAATTTTGCAATTTTGTTCTTAAGTACATGAATGTTTAGAGTAAACTGAGACGATTGAGTTGCTGTTTTTTTCCCTCGATAAGGGTAAAAAATTGTGGCAGGTTATTGGACCTTTGTGGAAATATGGTTCTACACGAGGTTACATTATATAGATTTATACTACTATATGTTAAGTGATGGAGTTATTATGTGACTACAAAATGAAAAACGAAATATAATATTCGAAAGGCCAATTTGTTTTTATTGTACTTGGTACATTATATGTTAGTGGGTAATTAATTTCTTTTTCATACGTAATGCGTGTTTATAATTTCTTGTTCCAATCATGATTATGAATTGTGGGGGTATTCAACCCTCAGAACTACAAAAAACACTGACGCGTATGCCTCCTTGACATTATTCTCCTGGCTTTGCAAGGTTTCATTGCCAAGGCTGGAGTCCCTGACGTTATCTGAACTTCCTAAATTGAAAGAGATATGGAACTCTCAATTTCTGTCAAATGTGAGCAGCCTAAAATTTCTGAAAGTAGAGGATTGCATGTTGCTCCGGAGCATTATCCCATCAAATTTGCTAATGAAGCTACAGAATTTGGAAGCCATAACCGTTAAAAGATGTCAGTTAATACAAGAAGTATTCAACCTTGAAGGACTGACAGCCAATGGGGATGTCGAGATTCTGTCACAATTGGCCAAACTAACTGTGAGTGACTTACCAAGTTTGGAATGCATATGGAACAAGAACCTGAGAAGATCCTTGTGTTTCCAAAACTTAAGTGCATTGAAGGTGCAAAACTGTGGGAAAATGAGGTTTCTTTTTTCTTCTTCCATGGCTAAAGCACTCAAGCAAATAAAAGTAATACAAATAGCGAGTTGTAAATTGATGGAGAAAATTATGGATATGCAAGAAGAAGAATCAGAGGAAGCTACAATCACTAACACTATAGAGTTCTCTTCATTAACCTCCTTGTCTCTTGAAGAATTACCTAATCTCAAGACATTCTCTTATGGAAAGTACCATATTCACTATCCATCCTTAAAAAGACTAATTATATCCGGATGCCCCAAAATGATGACATTCTCTTCAAGCAAAGGAAGGCAATGGCCGATGACAGCCAATACAGATTTACAGCAAACTTTTGGTTGTATTAACTCTGGCTTATCCTCCGTTTTCTTCACTCAAAATGTGCGTAATTGTCTTTGGAATTTTCTATTTTATGTTTATATTGGAAATTATTCTCGATAATTATAGTCCGATTGCCGATGAAGCAATAGAAAACTCTATATGTCAACATGTCCTATAAAACCTCTTGCCACTCCATGCATATTTTGTTTTTTCTGACAATGGTATAATCTTGGGTAATCAACTTCATTCTTAAGATTACATTAACATATTAGAGCATATTAAATCATCCAAATCAAGACTTTCATGGTCGAGAAACTAACAAAGGGTCCTTTAATACAGGTTCTTTTTCCAAGCTTGGAGGAGTTGACGCTCTTGTCATTGCACGGGTTGAGGAGGATATGGCACAATGAACTCCCTAAAGAATCATTCTGCAAACTAGCATCCCTCACGGTCAGAGATTGTGAAAATCTTTCTCATATTATTCCATCAACTTTGATTGGGAGCTTCCAGAGCCTGGAAATGATTGAGGCGGTCAAGTGTACCTCTTTGGAAACATTAATCGAACATGTTCCTTTCAATACTGAGAAAAGCCAGAAATGTCAGCTTCTCTTAAACATAAAAGAAGTGAAGTTGTGGCACCTGCCAGGGCTGATTGCAGTTGGGACAAGCAACACCAAAGCAACGTTGCATCTTCCTAAACTGACTAATATTAGCTTGTGCTGTTGTCACAGTTTGACATATCTCTTGACAAATAATGTAGCCAGGACTTGTGATCAACTTGAGATGGTAGATATTTCTGATTGCAAAAAGATGCAAGAAGTTGTTGCCGTGGAAGAAGATGAAGAGCAAAATTTGGGGACAGTGAAGTTCTCTCAATTACGTACATTGAAACTTTGGTCCCTGAAGAGCTTGATTAGATTCAGCTCAGGAAGATGTTCATATGAGTTTCCCTCCCTAAGCAATTTCTCAATTCTGGAGTGCACTCAACTCAAGGCTTTCATACAAAGGCCTCCAGCACCAAGTGTGGAGATGATGAATGAGGAAGCTACCGGTTCTGATGAAGGTTCATATTCTTTATTTGATGGGAAGGTTTTCCTCTTTCCTTTTCCTCGGTGGTATAGTTGTTCATGTGATTTGGTTTCTTCTTTTGTGATGCTCTGGAAATAAAATTTGCTTCTATGCCATTCATTATGACTTTAGCCGGGTGATGCTTGTGCAGGTCATATTTCCCAAATTAGAAGAGCTGCATCTAACAGAATTCAATCAAGAGAATTGTGGGAGAATGAGATGTCCGATGAGTCCATTCGTTGCTTAAAGGTCCTCAAGGTGAAGCGGTGTCACAACCTTTTGAATGTTATTCCTTCATCCATGTGGAAGAGGGTGCTTCAGTCTATGGAGTCCTTGACGGTTGAGAAGTGCCCACGTCTGAAAAACCTTTTTACAATGTCTATGGCAAAAAGTCTAGGACAACTCCAGTATCTCGGTCTAGGTGGTTGTGGGGAGATGGAGTATATTGTTGCAAGAGAAGAAGAGAAACCTGACGAAGCAACCGACAAAATTGTAATTCCTCAACTTGTCATTTTGGATCTTCACAACATGCCAAAACTCAAAAGTTTCTGCCATGGGAAGTATATTTCAGAGTGGCCCTCCTTGAAAGAGTTTACAGTTAAGATTGTAAAGCTGTGGAGGTGATTCTAAGTGATGCAAATTGTAGAAAATTACAGGGCAGCGTTCCAAAGCAACTATCACTTTTGCTAGTCGAAAAGGTTTGTACTCATTTTTCTTTAATGGCATATCTGCATTATTGTCATATCTGCATTTTTGTCCCTGATGGTTTGAGCTAGACAATGCAAGGGTCTGTGGGGTGACCTCTGCTTCCTTATCATTTTCTTTTACAAATCCTTGACTTTTATTTGATAAGAAACTCTCAAAGTTACGACTTTAACATAAACATTTTGACAGGTATATGAAAACTTTTTCATAAGCTTCCAAAACTTTATATATATTTTCTTTCATTTTCAAATTTTAGACTAATGTACCATATGTAACTAAATTATAAGTACTACTAAGAGGCTAAGCTCCTAATGTCTTTTAACTAATTTAGAGCGTAGATGATGCCAAAGAGATTGGCTCAAAGTTAAATCTTATTCAACGTAAATCAACCGATAATGACACAACCAATCCCTCACTTGTGTCGGTTTGACCCTCCAAAGTTCTTTCTACATTCATGAAAGTCGTGATATTTGTACATTCTATGCATTTTAGGACTTTTAAGCCTGTTTCTATTTTGTAGATGCAGATGGAAAATCTTTATTTTTTTAATTATATTTTCAGTCCTGCATGCCTGTTAACGTGGTGATGGAGCTTCCTCCAGCCCTAAATTTTTTTAAATGCAAGATCAAAAACCATTTTTATCATCAATACCTTATTATGAACAAGCTAAATATTTTAAATGGTTCAAAGAATGGGAGAGTATATTGGCTATTGTGTCCATGCGTGTTGTAATGATCAAGATCTAGGATGGGTTAGATTGGAGGTTTATGGGAAATATATGATGCACAATAAGAATATGCTTGTCTAACTCGGGGCTATTGTCATGGGTCAGTTGATCTAGCGTTTCCTTATTGGCACACTCACTCACAAAAAAAGTATAGAGAGAGAAGAGGAACTGCGAATTGTATCTTACTTGTGAGAATGAGATGCAAACAAAGGGGAAGAGACCCCTTTATATATAAGTACACTCAACCATATCCGTTGATTTCTTCTCAATCTAACAGTGGAAATTTCATCTCACAGACTTCATCTACCTGCATTTTTACAAAAATACTTTAGAATAGTACACAATTACAATATTACCCACCCTCAAAACACTAGAGGGAATGCCCATTCCTCTCAGTTGATTCATGGTCCTTCGATCATGGGAACCTCAAGACTATGACACTATGGTTATGCTTGACATATGATTTAAAAATTTATGCCTTCTACTTACAAATAATATGACAAAATGGGGGGCGGCATGTACTAAAAAGAAAATAACGTGCCAGTATTTTTTTCCCTATTCTATCATTTTATCCAATGATTTTTCCTTATACTTGATATTAAAGTTCTCTTTTTTGAGGGGGACAGAATCGGCTCTAAGGAATTAAATTTAAAACTAGCAGGTTGAATTTCTTAGTTTGGAGTCGATGAAGATCTTGCACATGGATAACATGGAGAAGATATGGCTTGATGAGCTTGCTTCAAATGCCTTTAGCAAACTCAAGACGCTAGTGGTGGAAAATTGTAAGAGATTTTCATCTATATTTCCATCTACTACCATCCTTGAAAGATTCCGAAATCTAGAGAAGTTAATTGTGACCAACTGCGAGTCCTTAGAAGTGATATTTTGCATCCAAGAGTTCAATTTCGACAAAACTTTTCAATTGAGAGAATTAGTTTTGAGACAGCTCCCAAGAATGAAGCATGTGTGGAGTGGACTTCCTCAAGGAGCTTTTAGCTTTGGACACTTAAGATGCTTGGAGGCTGTCGAGTGTAAGAGTCTCAAAAGTTTATTTCCAAGTTCAATGGCAAAAGCCTGACACATTTGGAAGAACTTGTAGTATGGGATTGTGGAGTGGAGGAAATTTTAGTGGAGGAAGACAACGGAATAGAGATGCGGGCATGCGATCTCTTCTTTCCGCAATTGACCACCCTGACATTTTTTGATTTGTCAGAACTAAGGAGCTTCTATAGGAATAGTGATACTTCAACATGGCCACTCTTGAAGGAATTGCGAGTGAGACGATGTAGCAAAATGAGGTCATTCTCATTCACCTCTGAGATGCAGAGCTGCCAGGATACTGCTACCATCCAAAAACAACCTGCATATTTTTCTTTACAAAAGGTGCAATCCTTAATTCTAGCTCTCTACGTTTGGTCATTGCTTTATGTGCATTTGTCTTTGTCCTTGTTTCTTCTTTGATTTGGTAATTGAAATTGTCAAACATTTCTTGTTTGCTAATACTCACCTGACCACACTTGTGAAAAATTGATTGAAGTTAGTCTTTTACGGCTCATATTCTTTGGATATGTTCTAGTGGTCCTAGTTGTTGCTTTGACTGAAAAAAATTATATAATTAACTTGCATTGACAGTCACCCACCCTTCTAGTGGCATGTCTAATGGCTGGAAGTTAGCTATTTAATTTAAGCTGACCTCCCTTGTCCGCCAAAATCTAAAAAAAAAAAAACTAACGGCACTGTCACTAAATCGGGTACAAGACTAGCCTGTTAGTTTAGTGACAATGCCATTAGGCATGCTAGTCCTATAATGGGTATTTTACCCATCCTCACTCAGCTCAAACGCGGAAAACTACTATACCTACCTATCCGGTGATAGCCAGATTTTCATCTGACGTGGTATCTACCTTTACCATTGTGAGGCATTCTAATTATTTATCTATCTTTGTCTTCCCGACAAAGAGGGAATATGGGATGACATTGTGGCGTCTCTCACCCCAAGACAGATCTCCCGTTTGTTTCTTCTCCTTGAGTCTTTTAAGGACCTACTCGAGTCCATTCTTCGGCACATTTGTTGGCGTTCCCTAGCTTCCAAAATGGAATAGAGTTGCATGCTGGTACATCACGCATGCGGTTGGTAATTGTCCAATACCGCTGGTGATTTGCTTATCTAATCATGTGTCAGTAGCTTCAACAGGTGTTGACAAGTGCAATCATTTATAATTCTTCAAAGATTACCAAATATTTGCTTTTGTGACTTACAAACTCCCTGAAAATTTCCTTACCAAAAAAAAAAAAAAAAAAAAAAACTCCCTGAAAACTATTAACTTTTATTTGAAATCATATTTTGGTTGCTGCATCAACATTTATCACATAAGGATATCCACTAGTTTTACTCACTTCCCAACTTTTGATAATCTACCAGCATTTAATATTGTGAGTACCAATGCTTTTGACGTTCCTACTTTTATTTAAAATTATCAATCTTAATTTGACTGACATATTAACATTTGTCATACTAACATACAAACTAACTTTCGGCAATCACCAACATTTTATTTTGTTAGGTTTTGAGAAGCACAAATAATTTCTTTTTAGTACTTCCAAAATTACCAACTATTTTAATACACCATCAATAATTATTTTGTAGCTTACCAACATCTTTAAAATACGTAAATTTTATTGAAATTGCCAACCTTAATTTGATTGGCATAGCACATTCGTCAATTAAGATACAAACTGATTTTAGCAATTAGGCCAACTTTTTTTTTTTTTTTTTTGGGTTAAGTGTTGGAAAGTATTGACTTTTCTTTATACTTCCAAGATTATCAAATACTATAATAATCCTCCGACAACTATTATTGCGGTTACCAATGCCTTTGGAGTTACTAATTTTTATTCAAAGTTACCAACATACATTAGATTAACATACCAATAAACTCTAATTGCCAACAAACTTTTTATCTTGGTAGGTTTTGAAATGTAGCATATTTTCTTTATACTTCCAAAATCATGAACTACTTTATTAATCAACCAATATTTATTCTTTCGACCAACCATTGCCTTTCAAAATTACCAACTCTAATTTAAAATTGCCAACCTCAATTTGATTGATATACCAACATTAGTCACTGATCAACTTTTTATTTGGGGGATTTTGAAAAGGAAAAGTATGTTTTTATACTTTCAAGATCCCCAACTATTTTATTAATATTAATATTAATTTCTGTGACTTGCCAATGTCTTTGAAGTCACTAGCAATTATTTGAAATTACTAATCTTAACTTGACTGGTATATTAATAACATACCAATGCGGAACTAGGTTCATTTTTAACTCTGCAGAATGCTAGAATCGTCCATGCATAGGTTATGTACGTTTGGTTTGTTTCCTATCTTATTTGATGTTTCATTTTGCTGTTGTAACAATTAATAATTTATCTTAACTATTTATGCCTCTCTTTTTTTGGCCAATAATCAATTCAATTTGAATGCATTCTTCCCAGAGTTATAGAAAGGTGAACTCATGCGCTACTTATGATCTATGGCAAAAAAAAAAAAAAAGATATGAGAACTGCAGCTTAAAAAACAGAGGGCAACATATTATAGTAGAAGAAAGTGCAAACGTACGACGGCAATAGCTATGATATGGAAATGGCCTAATTAAACGGATTCCTACAGGTCATTCCACGGTTGGAGCGATGGACAGTGACAAAGGAGGATGTCGTGATGATGCAGCAAGACATATTGGGAAATCTTAGAGAGCTGACTTTGGAATGCTATAATGATGAAAATGTAGCTTTACCCTCCAACTTCTTTCTCCAAAGATTCCCCAACTTAGAAGAGCTTCGAGTGACCAGTAATTCTTTCGAGGAGATATTTCCAGAAACATTTCCAGAAGAGGCGTTTGGACCGAGGGAACTTGGAAATTTGAAGCAACTTTGGCTGACTAACCTGCGTAACCTAAAGCAAGTTTGGAAAGATGGCTCTTTTATGGCTGAAATTCTTAAACAAATTGAATCTCTGTTCGTTTGGGAGTGCCACAGGTTATCAATCGTGTTTCCATCTCCGACTTCGTTCCAGAGCTTGAGGGAATTAGAAGTACGGGATTGCAATGGTTTGGTTCATATGGGGACTTGCTCAGCCGTCACAAGCCTAGTGTACCTTAGCCGGCTAACCCTAGCAAAGTGTGGTGCAATGGAAGACGTAGTAAAAGATGATGGGACTGGAATGGAGGAGATTTATTTCCGCAAGCTGGAAGAGCTGATACTTCATGGTTTACCAAACCTTGAGAGCTTCTCTCCAGCCGGTTGTGCCTTCATGTTCCCATCACTGGTGCACGCTACTGTGACCCAATGCCCCAAGATGAACATATTTTGCAAGGGTGGCGCAAGAACACCAGAATTAGATAAACTATTCCTCTCCGATGAGGATGGTGAAGGGCATTGGGAGGGCGACCTTAATACCACCATCCAAAGCTTATCGACATGAAACCAATATACACCCAATTCAGTAAGTCAAGTAGATGTTTTTTCTTATGATAGATGTTATTCTAGAAATGCTACGGTGATGGTGATGGTGATGGTGTGGCTAGCTTGAAAAATTTTACCTTTTTGTCCTTTCAATTATAAAGCTGGCAGAGTAGTTTGTTGGGAGTAACATCACAAAGAAATCCATGTCTTAATAGGAAGCCTTTACTGCATGACTGCAAAGATTTAGTCACATTTCTCAAACCAACATTACAGATTTTCACAAAGTCTCCATGTACATGTTCATTTTCGAACTCTCCCCATAAAAAAGGCTGCACAGACACTAGATTAACTAATACACATTTTATTAACATGTAGCTAATCACACCCAACAGTCATTCATTATGCTCCAGCCTTAGCAACAGACAGCGTGCCAAACACCAGAGTACACGGCGCTGCACTAATCGATATGAGTGAAGCGGAGGTAATACTTCCTGGACAGAAGATCGGCGGTCTTGAAGCCCTGCGGGGACATCTCCTTGGCCTGCTCGTTGGAGATGGACAGCGAGATGACGACCGCGTCCCCTGGCTTCCAGTTGCATGGGGTGGCGATCTTGTGCTTCATCGCCCTCTGCAGGGAGTCCAGCACCCTCGCCACCTTGTCCATGTTCCTTCCCATGCTCGTGGGGTACAGGAAACTCAGCTTGATCAATACAAATTATGTTATATTGTGAAAATAGATGATCCAGAGTCCTGCTGCATCTGCTCTGTTTAAATGGGATAAATGGTTTATGCTACTTTAAGTAATACACATATAACAGACATGCATAAGATGGCATTGGTTTATGCAGTTTGTTTCATTTGATACAAGTTTAATTAACGGGAGAAGGAAAAGGTAGAAGGGCATGTATACCTTCTTATCAGGACCGACGATGTGCAGAGCTCTAGAAGGGACTTGCTTCCCTGAAGCGTCTTTCTCCTCTGGCTCGACCAGGTTGAGCTCTTTGATTTTTTTTCTCTATTCAGGTTGGCGATTATCGGGTATGTCACCTTGGCCCCGGGCTGCACCCCAACATAATTACACGACAGAACAGTGTTGGCTTGAAATTGGAATAATGAAAATTGCACAAAAGCCAAAGGCCCCAATCTCAAATGTGAGACAGAACAGTCAGCCCCGTGACCCGCAATTAAACCACCTCAATCTAACCCAAATTGTGCCTAATAAGGAGACTTCCCTTGGTCAATCTACTAAATTATAATACACATATTTCTATAAGTTCTCCTTCTTTTCCTTTTTGAACAATACAATCACCCAAATCAGATCAAACCCAACATCCATATCAAAACAGGCAAGTTAATACAGGACATGCAGTATATATGTATGCCAAGTGATGAAAAGGTCTAATAGGCAGAGTGAGAGAGAAGAGTAGCGGACAGTGAAGGCCTCTATGTCCTTGATCCACGCCTTGTGCGACTTGACCTCGTCGCAGGAAAAGCTCAGGAGCTTCACCCCCTTCCGCTCGAGCTCCGGCACGTACACTGCCATCTTCCCGAGCTCCGTCGTGGTGTATCCTCTCATCGCAAGGGGCCATGAAAATGACATCACCCACCTTTAGTCTTAATTAAGTTTACTCATGAGCGTCGTTCATAACTTGTAATCCATTCATCAAAGACAAGGTGCTTCCCTCCAACCTGGAGGAAAGTATGGTCTTGTCCAGAGTTTAGCCTAACTTAACGGTCCTTCGACACGGGCAAAGGAGATGAAAATATCCGTTTTACTTAAAAATTTGGACTCTGAAAAGTACCTACTCAGGCTCGTATACAAGCAGTCAGATTTCTGTTTGTCATTCCTCATCTTCGATAATCATCATGTTTAGCACGACCATATCTGTGGGGGAGGAAACACAATCTTAAGCAGTATCCCAACAAATTTTACATTACGCATGAGGAGTCAAATCAACTTTAAAATGCTAATCAATGTACATGGCACTGGGATTTGATGGAGCGCTGAGACTTCCTCGACTTGAGGGACATCAATGAACCGCCCCTTCGAGTAGCTGAGTGTCCCATCCCTTGGGATCTAAAAATGGATCCTATCATTGACGCGAGAATCGAATTCTTTGAAGAGATACTTTTCCAAACCTTGCCTACCGACCATAATTGGCCAATGTCTGACCCAGATGAACTTTTGTTCAACATCCTTCCAACCCGTTGTGGCGTGATGTCCTGCCACAGTTCTGGAACCTGGTAATTGCCTTCTCCTTCGAGATTTTGAGTCAAATATATAATCCTAAACCTTGACAACGCTTCTCTTTTAGGATTGTCAATCAATTTAATTCTAAACTTTGACAATTTTCTAATATAATCCTTTCGATTGATCATTTTACTGAGTGATCATATACTGATATAACATTTTCGATTAATGTAATCAAGAGCTTCTCCTTCTGATTAATGTAGTCAAAGCTTCTCTTTCGAGATTTTGAATCAGTGGGATTTTAAATTAATCATAAACTTTTCAATATTTCAATTAATATAATTCTAAACTTTTGATGATTTACTAATATAATTATTCCAATGGCCCTTGACGAATCTCAATTAATATAGTTCTTAACTTTTTGAGAATTCCTTTCAACCAATTTAGCCAAACTCTTTAGACGATTTACTAATACGATTCTTTTTTATGATTTATTAATATAATTCTTCCAACCATTGGAAGTTGTAAACGTGATCACTGAACATGATCACCAACCATAAATATATTGAAGTAGACCGCCCATGTCAATAATTCCAACTTCATATTGCATTGACAAATAATTTAAAATTTTAAGATTAATTTGAAAAAATTGCAAAGTTAAAAATTTAGACTTTTTTGAACAATTATCCCCACTCATGCTATACGACCTTCATCCTCAATCCCATTTCTTTTAGTTTGTGTCATGAGTCATGGCTTATGACAAGGTAATCCTTGCATCTCGAGACATGACTTGTGAGTCAGGACGATGAAAATCAGCTACTATGTTTGAATGTCTTAGTACGAAAGAAAGGAAGAACTTGTTGGAAGTAACAGGACAAGGAAATCCATGTCTTAACGATAGGTCGCGTCGCTTGAGGTCGCGTGGCCTCGGGCGGCATCGCTGGGTCGCGCGACCCGGCGACGCCCAAGGTCGCCCGATCTTAGGCCACCTCACCTGAGGTTGCCCGACCTCAAGCAAGGCTTCTCGGAGGCCAAATCTGGCCCCCTGTGGCTGAGCACCGCCCACCGTGAAGAAGAAGACAAACGGCGAAGAAGACAATAAACAGTAACTCAGTGACTCGATGAACAGTGAAATCGCATCTTTAAAATGTCAATGCTCAAAGTAGCCCTAGCCCAGCATTGGGCTTTCAGCATTTGGAATGCTGACATTAGCTAAATGAGCTTTTAAAAACACATGTCAAACACAAAATATTTTTCTCAAAACACAGGTAAAATAAAAGCTGGCTTTAATGCGAATCATTTGTTGAACAATAGAATCCATTTTAAAAGTTAAGTGGGCAAACACACAATATTTTTGGCCAAAAACCATTCATGCATCCAAACGGGCCAAAAACCGCCGAACCAAACGGGGCTTCATGACGCCTTCGAATTAATTGAAAACCGTTGATGTGAACGCACTTATACCTTCCAATTGATCAAAACCATTGGCGTGACTACCGTCTTAACTCAAAAACCATTAACGTGACCGTCTTAACTGATCAAAAACCATTGGCGTGACTACCGTCTTAACCCAAAAACCATTAACGTGACCGTCTTAACTGATCAAAAAAACCATTGGCGTGACCACCGTCTTAACTCGAAAACCATTGATTGACGTGACCGCCGATCACCTTAACAATTAGCCAAATTTGACCAAAAGGAATATATTGATAAAAAGACCAAATTAACAGAATTTAGAAAGTTAAAAAATTAGATTTTTAAGACAATTATCCCCACCCATGCCTCCACCAGAATTCCATTTCTTTTAGTTTGTGTCCTGAGTTGTCGCTTATGACAAGGCAATCCTTGCATCAGGAGACATGACTCTTCTTGTGAGTCAGGACAATGAAAACTTAACCAGCTACTATGTTTAAATGTCAGTGCGAAACAAAGGAAGAGCTTGTTGGAAGTAAACACGACAAGGAAATCCATGTCTTAACGACAGGCCTTTACCGCATGACTGCACAGGCCCAGTCATCTCTCCCAAAGCCAACATAACAGGTTTTCACAGTCTCCATATCCATGTTCATGCACAAGCTCTCACCGTACAAAAGGCAGGCTGCACAGACACAGGAGTAAAACTAAGACACATATTATTAACATGTCGCTGAGCAACAAAGGCGGGCCGAAGACTGGAGCAGACGGAGCTAATCAACATGAGTGAAGCGGAGGTAATCCTTCTTGGACGGGAGATTGGCGGTCTTGTAGCCCTGCGGGAACATCTCCTTGGCCTGCTCGTTGGAGACGGACGGTGAGATGACAACCGCCTCCCCCGGCTTCCAGTTGCACGGGGTGGCGATCTTGTGCTTCGTCGCCCTCTGCAGGGATTCCAGCACCCTCACCACCTCGTCCATGTTCCTCCCCGTGCTCGCCGGGTACAGAAAACTCAGCTTGATCTATACAATTTATGTTATATCGTGAAACCGAAAACGACATGCATGAGATGACATTGGTTTATGCAATTTGTTTCATCCGATAAAAGTTTGATTAACACGGAATAGAAAAGTTAAGAGGAGCACGTATACCTTCTTATCAGGACCGACAATGTGCAGAGCTCTAGAAGGGACTTGCTTCCCCGAGGCGTCTTTCTCCTCGGGCTCGACCATGTTGAGCTGTTTGATTATCTCTCTATTCGGGTCGGCGATTATCGGGTACGTCACCTTAGCACCAGGCTACACCCCCACCAAATAACACGACATTGAGGATGTTGGCTCGAAATTGGAATAATGAAAGTTGCACAAAAGCCAAAGGTCCTAATCTCAAATGTGAAACAGAACAGTCAGCCCTGTGACCCGCAATTAAACCACCTCATTCTACCCAAATTGTGCCTAAGATTAAGGAGACTTCCCTTGGTCACTCTACTAAATCATAATACTACACATTCCTATAAGTTCTCTTTCTTTTTCTTTCTGAAGGATACTATCACCAAAACCAGATAAAACACAACATCAAAATCCAAAAAAGCAAGTTCCTACAAGACATGCAAACTCTACTAAATCATAATACTACACATTCCTATAAGTTCTCTTTCTTTTTCTTTCTGAAGGATACTATCACCAAAACCAGATAAAACACAACATCAAAATCCAAAAAAGCAAGTTCCTACAAGACATGCAAATACACATATGCCAAGTGATAAAAAAAGGTTTAATAGGGAGAAGAGTAGCTGACGGTGAAGGCCTCTATGTCCTTGATCCACGCCTTGTGCGACTCGACCTCGTCGCAGGACAAGCCCAGGAGCTTCACCCCTCGCCGCTCGAACTCCGGCGCGTACGCCGCCATCTTCCCGAGCTCCGTCGTGCACACCGGCGTGAAATCCCCTGCGCAAGCGATGTCGTGGGTGAACAAGACTTCCCTTTTCTCGGGGCCGTCGAAACATGCGGAGTCGGGCAAAGGAGAGACGACGGTTACCGGGGTGAGAGAAGAGGACGGTCCAGGCGCCGCCGATGTAGTCGTGGAGCTTCATCTTGCCGTGGGTGGTCTCGACGGCGAGGTCCGGGACGGTGTCGCCGAGCGTCAGGCCCGGCATGTTGCCGCTCTCTGGTTTCTTTCTTCTCCTTCTTCTTCTCTCTCTTCTGCAGTTTCTTGGAATGAATCGTTTCTTTGGAGAGAGGAGTTAGCGAGAGAGAGAGAGAGAGAGAGGGAGGGAGATTTATAGTACGCCGGAGGGGGTTTGCATGGAGAGAACGTGGCACGAGCGGCGGCTTCTCTTTCCGGTTTTCCTCCGGGATGGCGTGCATGGTGGACGTGCAAACTCGCGTCCTCCTTCCACGTGGGGGTACTTTGGGGAGACCAGCCTTATATCCTATACAATGTGCTGACAGGAAATCATGCTTTGTTTCGGCGAAAACTATGTCCTCGAAAAAAAACGACGAAAATACTTTTAAGTTGATATATATTTGATAAATTTACCTTAAATTAATTTTTTAATTAATAAAACTACATTGATATATTTGTGACATATTTACCCTATGTTGATTTATGTTAAATTTTACCATCAAATTGTTGAATTTAATAATACGATAATTTGATGGTACATGAGAGTTGACGGATATATCTATTTAAGATTTTACCTTCTATTATAAGCGTATCAATTTGTAATTTTTTTTAGTATTAATTTAATTTAATTTGAAATTTTAATTTAGGATAAATTTATCGTATATGCATCAATTTTGGTATCTTTGTGATTAAAAAATAAATTTTGAATAAAATTGTTGCAATTGAAGTTTTTCGTGGAATTAACCTTTTAAAAAATTCACTATTAAAAAAGGTTCAACTGTTTTCTGGTATTTTTTATGTTGAAGGTAAGTTCAGAAAATTGATTCTATAATACTTGATAGCAGGTGAAATTGATTTTATGGTACTTGATAATAGAGAGAATCCACTAAATGACAAATGATGACCAAACGAATTGAATTCAAAATCTTTCTTAGTTTAGCCACCGATTTTATAATTGTCTTAACACATTGATTTAGACTTGTCTTCTATCCAAAGGGAACTTTTAATGCACGCTTAGTACGACGGAAGTGGCAGGACTAAGGAAATCAAATCAGAATCTAAAGTCACAATCTCTTTCGGGGTATCGCGGAAATGAAATGGAATGGGATGGAACGAAGAGACTTCTTTATGTTCATTCGCAAGAGAAATTATGTTGGGAATATAATGAATGAAACGGGTCCACATATTTCCTCCATATGCATTAATCTCAGACACAAGCACAATCTATCAAAATCTTCACGGACCAAGGAGAGCACGCCGATGTTTGAATTGAAGAATAAGAAGCCTCCGCCAATTTCACTAACGTTTGAACTATAACTGCGATGACGCATGCATTTGCAACTACGTTCGACTATCTCTTCTTTCTCCCGCCCTTGCCGGATTTCGAAGCTCCAGTACTCGCGGTGGACACGGGCTCTTGCTTCTTGGTCCGTCCGGATGCCTCGGAACCAACTCTGCAACACGAAGCATGAGCTCTTTTCCTGCAGAACATCGTTCAAAATTACTAAATCTGCACAATAACCATAGATAAGATTTTCCAAGTCTATAACCAGCAACCAGACAGGATCTTCTCTTTTTGTAGAATTACAACTTCCTCAAAAAACGAATTATTATGCATGATACTCAGATAACTCCACAACAATACTTACATTTGGCAGAGGCTAAGATAAACTACTTCCACTCTATTATATCAATATCAACAGCAAGAGCAATTCGCAGGCACTAGTGATGCAGAGCTCTGCGAAGATGTGCAGATTCAGCTTGCTGTGATCTTTTCCATGCAGAGGACAAGGATTTCACTATATAAGATATATCGCCCCATCAATTGTTTCAAGAACAGTCCAAAAAACCCATGGGTTAAATATCCAATTTGATGAGTGAGTCCCTGAAAGATCTATCAGAAGGCCTCATTTACACTTAGACTAAAGTAATGCAAATTCCATCTCAGAGAGAACACCCAAAGATTCACAACATGAACAAAACTCAATTTGTTCAACAATCATGTCCTTTTTTTCCTTGCAGCCAACCATTGGATCAAGTGAAGTCTTTTAGAGTATCCTCCTCATATGACTGGATGTTAGTGGTAGTGCACAAGCCGAAAGGGTTTATAAAATTACAAGCCTTAGGTTAATAACTAATTTAACACAGATAAACGAACATACAGTTTTTCAGTCGGGAAATCCGTTCCAAAGGGTAATGAAATCTGTAAGATAAAAAGGGATACAATATTCCAGCATACAGGAAGTATACAGAATATAAGCTAGAAGCAAAAGCAGAAATCTGGAAAAGAAGCTAAGTAGTCTAACACAAAATCTAGAATTTATTTCTATTTTGAACCTGCTGGGCCACTTCCAATTACTAAGTAGCTCATTGAAAGAGTTTGGACCACCTAAGACAGACTTCCACTCTCATCAGGAAAGAACAGTAGACTACTAAGGCTACTTCACGATGGACATGTCAGAAAATTCCCATAGTCAGAACTCTCCTTGCATATGCACTGACAATTCAAATTAATATGATCAAAACTCTTTTCATTTATAAATATTCGGGAATGCCAACCATGTCAAGAAAGTAACTCTAAATGGAGCTTTCACCTTCCAAATTTGCTTCTATAGAAAGCAAGCGTTCTGTCACAGACAAATGGCCACAGAATGAGATTTAACCTCAAATTTCTTGTAGTAACTTTAAATTGATGCACCTTGTAAGGGAGAATTAGAATAAAGATTCTGAAAACCCATGTGAAGGGCCTTCTATCCACAGAAACTATCTAATACACAACCAGAATTGGATTTGGGTTCCAGTGCAATACCAACAACAAAACAGAATTCATCCCAACATTGCTTCTAAGCCTCCAAAAACTATACCAATCTGTAACTCAACCATCTAATGTACACCACCAAATAGCAATGAACGTCTTGCAACAATTGTTGTCTTGAATGACAAATGTCCAAAGCCATTTTTCCAACGAGGCTTGATTCATAGTTTCAAGATCTCTCACACTTAGTTCACCTTTGTCAAATCATATCTATATGGAGTTCTAGCTCTGCCAGAAAAATTCATGGTCACAGTTCTTGAGCCTAGTACTTCAGGAGGACAGTGACCACGTAGGAACAACAAGCAGACACCAGTAGACAGGAATAACAGCCATCAAGTGTCGATGCTCAACCATCACTCCACAATTCCCATCGTATAGCAACGAAAACAAAGCATGAAGTTGAATAGCTTTCGAAGTTAAATTAGATGACAAGCTGAGTGATCAGAAATGCATTTGTTTCATCAGGTTCCAATTGTTGAAAGGCAACACAACATGGATGCCAGCTATGTCTCGACAAATTAGAAATAAAGAACCAAGAAGAGCACGCCCTGGGGCCATCACAACATGTCCTTTGGGCAAAGTGCTGCTTTCACACTACATTTAGATTTTCCAATTCTGGGTGCTACACAACTCTTCTTCCATGTCTAATGCAACCAAAATCCTACTCCTCATAACTTGACCAGGGACCTATGTGATGAACTCCACCCACTTCTTAAAACGAAAAAATTCCACAGAGCCAAAAGATGAAAAGTTTCATAGTTCCAGCACACTAAACTATATCATTCTGATCTTTGGGTAAAAAAAAAAAAAGACAGCTTGAACCCCAATTTCAGACAAGCTTACGTCCAGGACCAATGCAGAAGCTAATCGAACTTACTGGAAGATATGGCCGGATTGCACAGAGTCCCATCCTCCGCCTTGAGCAAAACCCTCACTCTCCCTCTCTGCATGAAATCCCGCGGATACACCTTATCGATCTGCACCAAACCCCATTTCGACCCCTTCAAAACAAGAAACGGAGCAAAAGAAGCGACGGCGGCCGCCGCGGCGGTAAAAAAAAAAAAAAACGAACCTCGACGGCGAAACGGAGCTTGAGGTAGCCGCAGCAGTCCCCGATCTCGACGCAGGTGGGATTCTCGCACGCTTTCTCCACGCGAATCCGCCGGCCCTCGGCGATCGTCTTCTTCGAGTTGATGTACGCCGGGTAGAGGACGACCCACTTCTTGATGTCCGGGATCGGGCCTTCCATCTGCGGCGGCGATCGGGGATTCCGGCGGCGGAGGAAGGGATCGGAGGTACGAATCGGCCGAATCGATCGCGCTCGGACGCAACCGGTGGGAGGAATTAGGGCTTCTGAAGATTCGCACGACGAAGAAGAAGAGCAGAAGCGGAATTGGCGAATCAATCGGGCAGAACGAGGCAAATGGCCCCTTAAATTCGGCCCGGTCATGTGACGTCGTGATATGTGGTTCCTAATTTTTGGACTTTTAGTTCATATTTTGCTTAGTTCTCGAACTAAGTTATTGGACATAATTCTTAGATTGTAGCCTAATGTATAATTGATTAATAAATTTTTAATTTATTTAATGTAGGAGTCGGACTTTCAGTTCTTATTCAACTTAATCTCTGACAGAGACGGCATTAAATATCATATTTCATAGTAAGTTATAATTCATATATCACATTGGGCATTAGATTATAACCATTTATGTCATCATCCTTTTAATGTAAGATTGAGATGATGAAAATACCCCTTCTTTTTAATACCTTTTTTTGTTTTTTTCACTTATATCTTTTGTTGCCATAGGTAATGCACTTGACTTTTAATAGGTAAAAGGCTATTTTCAATTCTTAATTTCTCTTCCGAATGAAATCTCTTCCTTATTCTTCTATAGAGTGGGGAATCAAAGAAATTGGGAAGAGCAACTTAATTAGAAAATAAAAATATGGGCCACAATATTGAAAAAATTTAAATCCAAAGAAATATCGAGGTCAAATTATCGAAATTGACATTTGATTATATACATTAATTAGTATATGAAAATGATGGATCAATACAAATATTTCAAAAATTTTACAAATGATCTCTAAAATTTGTCACAATATCATTGAACTTTTAATTTGTTCAATATGTTCTATGAATTTTAATTAAATGTGTTATGTGGTCCTAAAATTTTAATTTATTTAATATAATTCACGAACTTTTGATACCTATTTAATTTGATTTCAAAAATTCAATCAAAAAATTCAATCCCCAAACTATATTGAAATGTTCAATATTATCTCTAAACTTGAATTAATTAAAAGATTACATTTAATATTTTCATATAACTCAAGGATTAAACTAAAGATATATCAAAAGTCTATAGATCACATCGAACTAATTAAAATTCATGATTTATAGGTCAATCTAGGTTTCATAAGTTTTACAATCCATTCAAGTCTCACCTATACTTTTAAGTAAATAATTACAGTGAATCATCACTTTTAATAACCACCATTTGCTATCATAATTCACTTAACACGACTCATATTTAGATACATGTGAAATATGAAATATTAACAAAAGTAATAATCTTAGTCATAAATATCTTTAAAATGAAACCTTAAACCAGTGATTCTACACACTTATCATCAAATACCAAGCAATACCGCAATTATTGCACAGAAACATAGAACAAACACGAAGACTTATTCCAGATTCCAGGGAATCAATTCTTTAATTCTTGGACTTTGGAACCTAAACCCAAAACCGGCCCCATTCTCTTAAAATATTTGAGCAAATCACTCTATGGAAAGGAAAAAAAAAAAACCGACCCGTCAAACACCAAGAAAATTTTGACCAAAAAAGAAAAACACCAACACAATCATCATTAACCTCGTCGGGTGCGCAAAACCATGTGGTTGCTTTCGTCTCCCGTTGTCCGCCGAGTCCTATTCACGGCACAAATCCAGCTCAACTAACTCGCAGCAGCCCACCAACATCCCTCGACCTACTCCATCCACTCCCGATCCTCGCAATCCTCGACCTACCCAAATTCCCATCCGATCGATCCAACCCTCTTCTTCTCCTCCTCCTTCACTGCAGCGACCGAGTACTGGGTAGTTCGTAACGCCCACGAAGCGGGTCTGCGCAGAGTCTCCGTGTCGAGTCGAAAATGGCGAGGAAGAAGATCAGGGAGTACGACTCCAAGCGGCTCCTCAAGCAGCACCTGAAGCGCCTCGCCAACATCGACCTCCCGATCCGATCCGCTCAGGTTCTGCTCCCTCGATCTTGGTTCCTCTGTTTCTTGATGTGTCGATTCTCTCCGAGGTCTTGGTCGAGATTTCGTGTCGAGATATCGGTTGCTCGCGAAACCCATTTGGGAAGGAACCGTCTTTCGTGTTGATGATGTGAATTTGGTGGTGGGAAATTGAATTATAGAAAATGGGTGTTGACGGTTGACTGTAGTAGTGACGGTTGTCGTGGTTTTGTGTTCACGTGTGTTTTGAAGGTGACGGAATCGACGGATTTTGGCGAACTGGTGAACAAAGAAACGTGGCTGTCCTCTACGAAGTTGGTCGTGAAGCCCGACATGTTGTTCGGGAAGCGTGGCAAGAGCGGACTTGTGGCCCTGAATTTGGATATGGCTCAAGTTGCGCAGTTTGTGAAGGAACGTCTTGGTGTGGAGGTGATCGAACAAACCCAGATTTTTGTTACATTCGCTGCAGTTTGGCAACGTTCTTGTTGTTTGAAGATGCTTTCCCGATTTGGTTGTAGGTCGAAATGGGCGGTTGCAGAGCACCCGTGACCACATTCATAGTCGAGCCCTTTGTTCCCCATGACCAGGAGTACTATCTTTCTATAGTATCGGACAGGCTGGGATGCACTATAAGTTTTTCAGAGTGTGGAGGGATTGAAATCGAAGAGAATTGGGACAAGGTACTTGATGTTGTCACGACATAATATGGTGACACGGCAGATGTTTTCTCATATCGTCGTGCAGCTAATTAGACGCGCGCTCTCTGTGTGCAGGTCAAGACTATTTCTCTGCCTACCGAGAAGCCTTTGACAAGTGAGACCTGTGCTCCACTTATTGCGACACTGCCTCTGGAGGTTGTCATGTTTCCCAATTTTCAAGATTTCATTTTAAAGTTTTGTACTTTGTAGATGGGTAACATTCCAAGACAAGACATGTGACGCTACTCTGCTTATAAGGATTAGACTGAATACTTTTATCAAGATTTCTAAGGAACTAATTAGGTTGTAAATGGTCAGAGAGAAAACCATGTTTTATAGCATATGGAAGAAAAGAAAAACGCTCTCTCAAATTATCATTTATGCATGATTTCTGTTTGCTATGTGAAAACCATGCTTAGAAAATCCTTCTTGCAGGTTCGTGGAAAGATTGGGGATTTCATAAAGGGAGTCTTCTCAGTATTTCAGGGTATGGAAATGTTTGGGATGGAATTATAGTATTGGCTCTTTACAACTTTACATTATGAGAAGGCTTATCTTTTGAATTAAAAATTTTATTTCATCCTAGTGCTGGACCATGAGACTTGCAAATCTTGTTCTCCTTTGTTTTTATATTGTTTTTAAATATTTGAATGCACACTCCCCCCACCCTTCTCTTTTCTCAAGATTTGGACTTCAGCTTCCTGGAGATGAACCCATTCACTTTGATTGATGGTGAGCCCTATCCTTTGGATATGAGGGGGGAGCTTGATGACACTGCAGCTTTCAAGAACTTTAATAAGTATCATTCTGGATAAAACTCTTCTAAAGCTTTCCTCTTGACTGCTTCTTTATTGCCTATTAAGCTCGGTGCTCCAAATGTGCAGATGGGGTGATATTGAGTTTCCATTGCCATTTGGCAGAGTGTTGAGTCCAACGGAAAGCTTCATTCATTCATTGGATGAAAAGGTAGCTATGGAGACTTAACAAGTCCTTTTAGTTTAAGTTATTGCATAAATATTACAGCAAAGTGAATTCATTTTCTTGAAGTTTTCCTTGGCCACCGGGTTTAGTGTTTGGTATTGGATTTCTTGGTGAAGTTGGGATTTGGAAGCTCTAATTGTGGCTTGCTTATAGTAATGATTTTTTAGATTATGCAGCGATTATCAATGCTTGACCTTCATTTTTTATCCCCTCTGGGGCAGGTTTTTATGCATTATGCTACATGATGAATCTAAACCTCATCTGATATGATGGATATTCTGTTTAAATTGTCACAGCACTTGACTCCAGCGCTTGAGTCCACTATTGGCAGTCCTTGCTCCCAAGAAAAACTTGACAATTCATGTGCCTTTTTTATATTGCAGACAAGTGCATCCCTGAAGTTTACTGTTTTGAATCCAAAAGGACGTATTTGGACCATGGTGGCTGGAGGTGGAGCCAGTGTAATCTATGCAGACACTGTAAGTTCTCATTTATCTCATCTGTTGACTAGATCACTCTTACTCCCACAACCTCATCTTGTTTGGCTCATTGCTTACTCTGTTTCGATGTAAATCTGCTTGTTTTGCAATTTCGTGATTGTCATGGTAACCTTCCTGCTTATCTCAATAAATTGGCCTCTTTTTGTACTGCAAAAAAGAAAAAAAAAATTCCTTCTTTTCGTGCTACCATTTAACATGAGTTCTTTCCAGGTTGGTGACTTGGGCTATGCATCAGAACTCGGCAACTATGCAGAGTACAGTGGAGCTCCAAATGAGGAAGAGGTTTTGCAGTATGCTAGGGTAGTTATCGATGTAAGATCTTCTGACCATTTGCTTTTTTATACTTTGTTTCCGCAATGTCACACAATATTTGTTATCACTTTTGGAAATCTTATGCTGCTTCAATCACCTGATTTCATTGGCAGTGCGCTACTGCAAATCCTGATGGCCGTAAGAGAGCCCTTTTGATAGGAGGTGGCATTGCTAACTTCACCGATGTTGCTGCCACATTCAATGGCATAATTAGAGCCCTTAGGGAGAAGGTATAACCTCAGTAAAATTAACACTACGATGTGCATTTTCATGGATAATATCCATATATGTATGATTGATTTTTTTCTTCAATCACATGAAGGAATCTAAGCTGAAAGCAGCAAGAATGCATATTTATGTGAGAAGAGGTGGTCCAAACTACCAGACCGGTCTAGCAAAGATGCGTGCACTTGGTGAAGAACTTGGAGTTCCACTTGAGGTATGTCATTGATCATCTTTGTCCCCTTTCTTCTGTTATGCTTTGCTGCCAATGCATGTTGTGATCACACTGAGGAAATTCCTTCTTTTTATACTGTGCACTGGCTCGAATTGCATTATTTTGCTGCAAAAGGAAAAGAAGAAACAAATACCTAAGCAACATGCCTAGGAGTGACATTTCCTGATTTTAGCAAATTAGAAATGACGCAAGCTGACACGAATTTAAATTACAAAAGTTTTTTAACGTGTTGAGCAAAAGTAAAATTCTTTGCGATGAGTTAATGAGTGAATGGCACGATTCAGTAGGAGTATAAAACCCAAATTTGATATGCAAACATGTTGCAACGAATCGTTGGCTCTCTATTCTTGGCTGATCTTTCTTCTTGCTTATGATGTAGGTTTACGGACCTGAAGCGACAATGACTGGAATTTGCAAGGAAGCAATTGAGTGCATAATGGCGGAGTCATAGAATGCATTCGATCTCCAGCAGCTTTCTAAAGGGATTGCTCCGGTGGTTTGTCTCATGCATTTTGATTTGGCCAAGAGAAAATTATTTTCAAGATATGGTCCCCAGAATTTCTCCCCAAAAATGAAAAAAAGAGGACTTAATATTGCTTGGAAATTCTCGAACATTGCTCACTTCCCAAAATTTGCAATGTGCCAAAAGTGTGTTTTGCATCTTCAATAATACTCTTCTAAGCTGAGAGCTAATTCACACATTTTCTCTTTGTACTTAAAACGGAAGGTCTCCAAGCTGGAATTGCTTTTGTGAAGTGCCTAGCCCTACATATTCTTACTGATTTTGTTTTTGCTTTATTGGCTTTTTTGTGCCCTGCCTTTTGCATGCTCGCATGGTCCAATAAATTATTAAGAATTGAAATATGATATATTTCGCTGAACTTATAAATCAACTGGGACACAAATCATAGTCCTGGTAGGTGGCCAAAAATAAAAACTTGTTTGCATTTATGATTTGCAGAATATAAACATGTTTCATGCACATAATCCAAGCACACAACAGTGTATCCTATTCACTAAGTCAATTTATATAGATTGAATTGCCTCTTGTACTTATGTGCGCTAAGTCAAACTCTTGAGGCAAGAACAGTTGCAACGATTGACTGATGGTTGAGTTGGGAACGGTTGAGTTGAGAAATATTGACGTCGGCTTGACCGAAACCTGGCCAACCTGGAGGACAAATCACAGCAAAATGGAGTTAAAATCAACCTCTTTAGGCGGAGGCGGGATCAGTTCCCTTCAACCGTAGGGGGCTAAAGTCAACCTGAATGGACAATTCATAGCATCAAGGGTCCCTGTCGATCGGACCCGGACAATGATCACCATCAAATACAGGGCCGGAATTCGATTTTAATGAGCGGGGATGCAAAGATGTAGATTTGAGGAGGAAGAGAAACACAAGGAAACCGAACCCAAAATATAAAATAAAATTATCACCATCAAATACGGGGCCGGAATATGATTTTAATGAAGGGGAATGCAATAGGTGTAGATATTTCTTCTTTCTTATATTTCATTTTCAGCGAAATTACTTTTTAGTAACTACATGCTCTCCTTGCACATCTACCCTTGCTGATGTAGGCTGAGGTGTCTTCTGTCTTGACAGACAGTTCTATTTGATGATTTCGGAGCGAACACAAGCATATGATTAAAACATGTGTGTTGTCTGTGCACATAGGCATGATATGTTTTCCTTTTCTCCTCGTCAGTTGGATTGTAATGAGGCATTCTAGAAAATTATAAGTTAAAACTAAGATTAAACTGGATGATTGGAGATCATTAAGTAGAAATGATTCATCGAATGAATGAGTCAATATCATTGACGGCGGATGCTATGATCTCTAGGTGTTCGAGAAACCGAACATTTAGGCATTATAGAAACTGGAAGCCAACTGCCGGGATCATTTAGTACAATTGTGTGAACATGACACCCGGGCAAATGCAGTAACTCAAGGTTTGAGAAGTTGCAAAAATAACTAATTCCACTAAATCGTTAGTCCAAATTTAGAATGCTCGATAGCTAATAGAAGTTGGGATAATCTTTTTTACGATGCTCTCAAGATCGCAACAGGTAAGCCAAATTTCATACCAACGATCCGTCGGCATCAAATCTCAGCCGTGGTGATCCTTGCTCTAAACCCTCGATGATAAGCGAGAAACTCAAAAGTCCGACGACCGAGTATGAACATCATCCGAGAATCACGACTTCTAGCCAATCCGACAAGTCGAATACGAAATAGACACACAATATGAGAGAAGCGATAACCTTGCATCGACCAGCATGTGCAAGCTTTTGTAACGTCAAAACAGCAAGCTAATCGACGAAACATTTGATATGGTCGTTCAGTTTCACTTCAAGTTCAACAAACTAACGAAGAGAAATTTGCAAGCAGACTTATACGTGACTGTGCACCAGGCGACGACGGACGTGGTGGCCTCGGTTACGGTGGCAGCAAAATTCAAGAGATGGCGACGGCGAGGGGAAGGATAACCAACCTTGATGGAAGGACAACGGGAATGAGAACTGCTTTTCTTTTAGCGATGGAAATTTCGTTGCCATTGAGGTTCAATATGCTGCGCACTTTTGGTTGTCGCCTTTATCCAATTTTTTGTAAATTAAACTTATGAATACACGAAAATTGTCAAAGAAAAGCCCGTGGTTTAGTACAATGCCATAAAGTATGCTAACTCTACGGTGAGCCTTTCACCCACCCTCATTTACTCTAAGTGCGGGAGGCTACTATACCTGCCTACCCGGCTGTAGTTGGGACTTTCGTCTCGACGTGATATCTACTTTACCACTATGAGGCCCCCAAATTCTCTGTTTATCTTTATCTTTCCAACAAATAGGGAATATGGGAATGACATTGTAAGATCTCTCACTCCAAGGCGGATTTCCTGCTTGTTTCTTCCCATTGAGCCTTTTAAGGACCTACTCACGTCAAAGATGTGATTCCTAATTAGGGCTGACAATTCGTGTTAACATGTCATAATCGTGTTTGTAATTCGTGTCAATTCGTGTTGACTTAAAACATCTTAGTATTGATTGAATTCTACGTGCCAAGTAATTAATCACAATAAAATATGTCAAATTTGTCTCAAGCTGTCACCTTTATCTAATTTTTTGTAAATTAAACTTATGAAAACACGAAAATTGTCAAAGAAAAGTGAGAGAATAATAAGATAAGAGAAAATTACACTAACTATAAGATTAATGACTAGCCAAGAATAAATATTAATGATTAGATTAAATAATAAAAATTGACTAAAAATATTTTGATTAATATAACCAATTTAATAAAACTAAATAACAAAATTTAAGAAAAGTTAAGTACAAAAGAAAAAAAAATCTCATTTAGTCCAGTAGATATCCAAAATGTGGGCTAGGTACAAGAATTTGCATGACAGGTGATAAAAGGACCCTAACTTTTGATCCAAGAGGAGTTACGTGACCAATAATACAAAGAAGCCTATTTTGTGCTATGCTATTGTCAAATTGGGGAACCGATTTGTAGGTCATTTCGGCCTCGAAATCCATTATTTAGGCATCTTGCAGGTGCACTTTTATGTCAATTTTCCCTGTTATAATTGGCTTTGTTAACTTTTCCGAACTTCTTTTGTGCGTACGGCTATTTTGGGGGTTTCTCATGTCGCCTTTGGTTTGTGTAGTGATTATTTGTTATTTTCGATGTAATTGTCTTTCATACGCCTTATAATTATCATTTTAAAAATACATTGAGTTTTTGTCCGTGAGCGATTGTGTGCGTAAATGCATGTTCGTAGATTGGATTATGAGTGTTTCTCTGCCATTTTTTGCTGGCTAACAATTCGTGTCGTCTCATATTATGTTGAGACAAGGTTATATAACATGAATATAGCTTATCTAAGCATGACATAGGGGTGAATAGTTCTAAATTCCGTACTAGTATCACCTGGAACCCGGAACCTATTCATTGGAATGGATTCTTTATTTTTTGATCTCCGGAACCTACGTTGCATGCCCCGAAACTTATCTTGGAACTTGCTATGAATGATGACCATCATTTGCTACTATAATCAACTAATTATAACTTATATTTAGAAATAATTAATAGAAACGTTAACAAAGTAAAAGTCTCAGTCATAAAATAGAAGTTCAAATTAATGGCTTCAATTAATACACTCATCATTAGAGGAATACCATATGATTGCGCGAAAATATAGATTGAGCAAAACATAGAATCTTGTTTTAGGTTCCAAGTTTCAAGTTCCATTTGTCTAGAACCTATGCATCAAAACAAGTTCCCTAATTTTAGGAACATGGAATATATCCTACATACTTTAGAACTTGTAATCGGATAAGTTTCCACTGGTTGGTTTCTTTGGTTCCAAATTTTATTTTGGAACCATGCTCACCCCTAACACGACATGCTTAATGAACATGTCGAACTTGCCTCCACACAACTCATTGAGCATGTCAAACCATCACATAATTAATTATCAAATTTATTACCATGTTTGGTGTCTACACATCAGGATACTTATCCTGTTTATCCTATTTATAACGATGAACGCATTTATGTACGACAATATGTGTAAATACATTTCGCCATGGTTATAGATAATATTAGTAATTTCACTTTGCTAACATCTAAAGTGAATTATTGAGTTTTTTTCTCTATCTTCTGTGATTTTTTATCCTTAAATATGATTTAATTTATTAATTTAAAATGTACAGACTATATTATAAAGAGATGAGCAAAAGATTGTTAAAATTATGCTATATATTGATGTATGACAATATATGAATATTAATTGAGCTTCACTAACATCACAACAACCTATATTAACACATTTCAACATGTTTGTAAATTGTTGACACTTAAATTTTGGCAACCTGTTTAGTCATTTATCGCATTAAAAATTAAGGGTTAATTTTATCCTTAAAAAATATCAATTGCATAGCATATAGATTTAGATGCATTTATTATTATTTATTATTGATTATTTTTGGTGACCCAGGGAACTCCGTACGGCCGGCAGCCGGAGATAAACCACTAGGAGCGACATGTGCTAAACACCACACACGTGCCATTGAATAAGTTGCCAAGAGACTCAAATTTAGCTTTCCTGCAACTTGCATTGCGGGAGTTTCGAACACTAGACCTCCTCGATGGAAATCTAGCGCCTACCCATCTGAGCCACCGCGGCAGATGGTTAGGTGCATTAATTTTTAATTTGCATTTTGTGCATTTATTCATTGGACTAGAGGCAAATGGGTTGAAATTAGTGGTTTTGAGTTTTAACTTGGCAGGTCGGACTAAACCCACAAAGCGAGCAAGTTGACCTAAGCCCAAATTTTTTTTAATAATAAAAAATTATCTCGTGAGAAAATAAAAAATTTAAAATTTTTTCGTGATATGAATTTTTTCGGATAGGGCAAATGTGTGAAAAATATTGCGATTTATCTTTGTAAGATTTGGATTTAGAGAAAAATTTATCGTAATCTTGAATCCTTATCAATATGTGATAAATTGGTGAATAAATATTGGGGACGTAGATTCGAAGGAGAAATTGAAAATCCATTTCCTTCCCCTGTATAAGGCCGTACGCGTGAGAAGGAGTGGGGGCTGGGGGGCTCTCTCTGGTTTTTGAAAAAAATTCACAAAAAGTTTTCTTGCTTTAAAGGGAGAAAAGTCAAAAGGGTTTTCTTCCTTCGGCTGAAAAAGCAGAAAACCGCAGATAGAGAGTACGGAGACGAAGAAGAAGCGCTCGGCTACAGAGAAGAAAAACGTCCACTGTTCTTCTTCTTCGCTGCTGGGCTTCCTGCTGGTTTCTGCTACTCCGCTCGTGTCCGCACCGTTGCGCCCCCACTGCAGCTGTTTGACCAGTCACCCGAAGCTCTGCCCTGCCGGTCGCAGTCCGTGAAGCCCGACGTCTGAGCCGCTCCTGACCTGTTCTGCCGCTCGTCCGCGACTTCCCGGCGCCGCTCTCTACCGAGCCGGAGTCCCGAGTCATCCGCGCCGGCACCAGCAACCCACGAGTCCCCAGTACTCGCGCTTCGGTCAGCCTCGCGACACCAGTCGGTCACCGTCGCGCGCTGCCCTTCCCCCGACGCCTCAGATCCCGAGCGCCGCCCGTCGCCCAGCAGCCGGACCCAAGCCGGACCGCTGTCCGCGAAGCCACCACCGATTCACCTCCTCGCCGCTCGCCCGCCGCCGGTTCACCCTTGCCGGAGCTCCCTTGCTGGACTGACGACCTGTCGCCTTTGGAGACCCGCGAGCAAGCCGTGCTAAAAAAAAATTGAAAAAGGAAAAGAAAAGAAAAAATCAGATTAGGTAGGTTTTATTTTATTTTATTTTATTTTTTAATATTCTGTTTTAGTGGAATTGTTCCTTAATATATGTTTGAGATGCAAACATGAAATAGCCCATCAAGTTAGAGATTGACAGTCGATTTTCGCGCTCGAAATTTTCTTCACAATCTCTTTAAAAAATCGACAATCTAATCTCACGCCGAGATTTGATTCGCAATTTAATTTGAAATTGATCGACTCAATCTTATGCGTAAGATACGATCTGTCAATTTTTGGAATTTTGTTGGATGTGATGTGTTTAATTTCCAATTTTATAAAAAAAACAAAAAAAAATCATTATGCATATATCATGTAAAATTAGAGCATTCTTAGGATGTGTTTCACTTTAGGTTTAGATTGATTTTCTAGATAAATTGCATCTTAAATTAGAGATTGCTAGGTTAGGATAATATCTTAGTGGAATTTAGTCTGACTTAATTCTTAGTTTAAATTGGATAGAATTTTAATCTAGTTAGGTAATTTTTGCATCTTAATTTCGAATTTCATGAAAAAAAAAAATTGTCTTAGGGTAGATTCATTTCATTCTTTAAGATAGTTTGCATTTTTTTTTTTTTAGGAATTGAAATATCAAATGCATGTCATTTAGTTTTTTAGGCCCATTTAATTAGAAATTGTCCGTAAATAGAATTAGGTCATTTAGATTGCATTTAATTATTGCATTTCTTTAGGATTTACTTTATCAATGTCATATAGTTTAGATCGTGTTGCCATGTCATATAACTTAGCCATGTCATATAACTTAGGTCATGTTGCCATGTCATATTAGATTATTAGTATGCATCACATGATTTTCATTAAATAAAGTGAAAACAAAAAATTGAAATTGCGTGTTAATTAGAAATCATATTTAGGATTGTTGATGTAAATTCTCATTTAACACCGCAGATGCTTTCGTTGCTATAAGGTAAGTCCTACAATTTATTCATTCATTTCTTTTAATTTATTTCTTTTCATTCATTTCTTGAGTGTTAAATTGGTGGTTTACATACCTACATGATAACCTCACTTGTTAGGGAGATAAATTAAAATCAATTTAAGCTGCTTGCCAAACATTTTTAAAAAATAAAAGAGAAATGTACCGAAAGGGCGTTAGAAAAATCTAACGCAATCAAGTCCTTGTATGGTTCGTAGAAGTGAAATAACTCTCCCATTATTTTACTTATGTGTCTAATCGATCTACACTAAACTGATTAGTGGCAACTCCCTTTTGCATGCTAGATATTTGAACCTAAGTCGCAAATTGGTATAGGTTTGGGAGAGCCGAGCTAAGTCTAGGCTTAGCAATCCATTAGCCTAGTTTTAGGTGGTGCAGCTGAAAATTTAGGTCATGACATAAATAATATGAGCAATTTTAGTTTGTATAATATCTAAAGTGCATTACATTAACTCATTTATACACGAGTGTATTATATCTAAAGTGATTGCCGATGCATTTGTCTAAAGTATACATCATCAAATATTTATACACAAATTATGAGCTAAGCAGTTTATCAAACAAGTGATATGGTTAATAAGTAAAAAGGTAAGAATATAGAAAATGCTCAATTGATTTATAGGGGTTCGTGTCTAAATTGTTGCGTACTCCACTCCTCGAGATCGTTCGGGAGTGCGCAAGGAATTCTTCTTACTAACCTTTTCAAATTTACCATAAAGGTCATCAAATGATTTCAAAGCTCTTCAAAAGTGTGAATAGAACTATGATCACCTACCTCATTTTGATAGGGAAAATTATCTAAAAAGTTTTAAATCTATTACCTTTTTTACTAATTCAATTAGACATTTCAATTTGGCCAATTAAATTACGATCATTTTCACATTTTATCAATTGAGTTCATTTGGCAAATTTTTGTTGGAAATCACTAATGTAGACGTTGGTTGTTTTATATGGTTTTATATGGTACAAACAACGTTGACATGAGCCATTTTTAATAAAATTGTAGTAATATTTTTTTTCTTCAAATTTTCTGCTCAGGCTCAACTTGAGGCCATGGAGCTTGCTATTGCCATGGCCGCTCAAGCTCAAGTTCTAAGTTTGCGCCACCGTGGCCACTCAAGGTTGAGGTTCACGATCACGACCATTCGAATTATAAAGCTCACGTTCGTGGCTGCAATCCTTGCCCTGCCATGGTGGCCACAAAACCAAAGCTTGAGCTTTTGCCCATGGTTGCTTGAGCTTGACTCATGGCCATGGTTGCCAAATCTCGAGCTTGTAGCTGCCATGGCTGCTCAAGCTCAAGCTCAAGCTTTGGTTTCGCGGCCACCATGGCCGCTCAAGCTTGATGCTCATGATCATGACCATTTGAGTTATAGAGCTCACGTCCATGGCTATGACTCGAGTCTCGCACCCTGCCATAGTGGTCATGAAACCAAAGTTCGAGCTCAAGCGGTCATGGCAGCTGCAAGCTCAAGATCTAACAACTATGGTTGTGAGTGGGTGAGGCTACCCTCACTGTGGTTGATGAGAAATTTGAAAAAAAAATTAAAATATTATTAAAAATTATCCACGTTAGCATCGGCTAAACATTTAGCGTCTATGTTAGTAAATTCTGACCAAAATATGCTAAATGGATTCAATTGACAAAATATGAAAATGTATAGGATTTAATTGACAAAATTAATAGATTTATGATTTAATTGGTAAAAAATGTAATAAACTTATATTTTTTTGGATAATTTTCCTCCATTTTCACCATTGCTAATAGCCATGAGACATTAGATTGGCGACATCTTCGTCACAAGAGCAATCAATCATCTACCTCGCTTTTGCTTTCGCTCCAGGGAAGATGCCAATAATGTCGTCTTCTTTCCTTTCACGAACTTTACATTACCTTTTTCTCATTCCTTGTCTCTTTTTGTCCTTCTTGCCAATCCGCTCCTTCTTGTCCCCATTGTCCTTGAAGACAAGGCTCGGACATTCGCACCTTTAGATGCCACCGACTTGTTGCGCTCGTGACGTTTGTCGTTGCTTCTCCAATTTGTATTACCTTGAGTGCGCTTTTCACGTAGCGATTTTCACTCTTTAACGATTTTTACTAGGCTCGCGGTTTTTCCATCCAAAAATTTCATTTTAACATGCTGTTGGAAGTTAAATATTTTCCATCACATTTCTAGCCGTGCGTGAGACGTAGACTAAGGGTAAATGTAAGGCCTACTTATATAATTTAAGCTTATTTGTCGCCATCGTTTTCTTTTTCTTTTTGTTGGTTCCCCTTCAGGACGGAATTGATGACCATCTTTTCCAAAAAATAGGTTATTTGGCAAATAACCTATTAGCTATTGTGAGTATATGCATACGCACACTAAATATAACCTAAGCACAACAACGAGTGAAGAAAATCATCTATTAGTTTTAACAAAAGCATTTGGTTTAATTAAAACTTTAATATATGTCATTACCTTATGTTACATATATTTTAACTACTACTTTCATTTAATTTGGTGAATCAAATAGTCCAACTTTTATTTATTTTTACTGTCATCACTACACAGTTTGTAATAGATATTTTCAAAAGATAATTAACACTATGACAGAGTTAAGTACATTGTAAATTTAAAAAATCATTGTCCTCATGCAAATTCAAAGAAAAAGGTCCGATTAAAACATTATTACATGGTATATTATCTTTAACTTCATTACATGGAATTATTAACCATTAAGATTGCAAAATGTTAAATTGTTTGATCTTAACAAGCTGTTTTCTACGCTTTTCCTACTTACGTATGTAGTTGTAAGGATAAAAATATCTAGATTGATAACAATGGAATTGGAATTGTGTGTAATATATTCATCAATTCCATTATTCAATATTTGAGTAAATTCTTGTAAATTTTAGTGTTAGCAAATGAAGTCAAAAAATTTATGATCATGAGGAAAATCTAGGTGAAATAAAGTGACCAATTTGCAAATAAAACTAACCTTTATATGCTCATTTGTTCGTTTGATGTTTGCTTGGATTAAAAGAAGTTGTTGAACTTTTGGGTAATGGAGAATAAGTTAGAAGAAGACGAACATGAAAAAAATAAAAAATAAAAAAGGATGATTGAGAGACTTGGAAGAAGTGATGCTAGGTGGCGGTGAATGGTTTCAGGTTCAGTATAAGTTTCACCTAGAACTTGAAACTTACCCATTGAAATATGTTCTTCATTTTTTGGAATCTAGAAGCTACCATCTATACTCTATAACCTAGAACCTACCCTATCACAGGTTTAATGGTCAGTTTCAAGATTTAACTAGGTTCCATCTATATTATTAATTGAATGATTGCAGTGAATTAATATTTTTAATAACCACCACTTGCTGCTACAATTCATTAATCATAACTTATATTTAAAAATACGAAAATAATTAACATCAATAAAGTAAAAGTCTCGATCATAAAATGGAAGCTCGGACTAATGTTTCTAGATTATATACTTATCATCGAACAACATGGAATATCACAAAATTACACAAAAACATGAACAAAGAAAAACATTAAAACTTGTTCTAGGTTCTAGATTATGGGTTACAGGTTCTAGATTCTTCCAATTAAAAACTCAGAACCTACTCGTTGAAATAGATTCCTTATTTTTTTGGAATTTGTAATCTACCCTACATACCTTAGAAGCTAAAACCTACAGGTTCCTATTAGTTTGGTTTTTAGGTTCTAGATTTTACCTTGAAACCATGCTCACCTCTAACGCTAGGAATACAAAAAAAGAAGTCTTTTTTTGAGTGAGGTAAGGATAGTTTTGCCTTTCAATTAATTTTGTCTTCTTCTTTTTATTTTATTTTATCTATTTTACTCTAACTCCTCAACTCATTCTCATACTTTTGCCATGTCTTTTTGCAAAGCATGGGAGTCAAACCCCACATCACCAGAACTAAACATTCTTACCCCTATCCTCCCCTGAGAAGGTGGGAAATCAATCCCCACCTTCCATTTCCCATGTGGAAAGGGTGGCATCTTTGAATACTCAAAGTCTCATATCTGAAGCAGCCACTAGGCCAAACCCGGTGGTTAATCCATTAATTTTTTAGGGTAATATCTAGAGGTGAGCATAATTCCAGGGTAGAATTTAGAATCTGATAATCGAATCAATGAAAACTTGTAAGGTTCCAGGTTTCACGATATGCAGAGTAGGTCCAAGTTCAAATATTGGGGAACTTGTTTTAATGGATAGGTTCTAGGTTCTTGGTTGGTGGAACCTGAAATTTGGAATAAGTTTTTGTGCTTCTCCTAGTTTATGTCTTCATGCGATAATGCAGTATTCAATGACGTTCGATAATGGGTGTATAATCTAGAATCACTAGTTCGAGCTTTCATTTTATGACTAAGATTTTTACTTTGTTAATGTTTTATATTTTCTAAATATAAGTTATTGTTAATCAATTGTAATAGCTAGTGGTGGTTATTAAAGATGATATTTCACTATAATTGTTTAATTAATAATAAAGATGGAACTTGGATAGACCCTAGAAATTGTAATATGGTAGGTTCCAAGTTCTAAAGTATGCAAGTTAAGTTCCAGATTTCTGAAAATGAGGAAATTGTTCTAATGGATAAGTTCTAGGTTCTAGGTGGAATCTATACGGAATTTGGAACCGCTCACTCCTTGTAATATCATCCATTCAAAATGGTGGAGGTTTCCTGGCCATATTTGGAGTGGTTTAAGTGCAAGCCTTTTTATTGTTTATTTAATCCTAATTAAAGTCATATCCAATCACCTACCAAACTAAACACTGGATATAACAAATTCCACCTCTTATCCTATCCCAATCTTAATACTTATCTTGCTGACCAAACGCAGCCTAAAAGTATCTGCACATGAGCGGTTATTTAGCATGAAAATAAACGTGTTTTACCATCCTTTTTTTCCTTTAGATGATTCAGCGGCAGAAGTGCAGAGATCTGGGTACTTGGCAACCCATGTAATTTACGGGAAATCTGTGGGATTCGAACGATAAGTAGCGATCTTGGCTGGGGCTGAAATGAGAAGTTACCATAGCACATTACAGCACTTAAAAAAAAAGAAGAAGAAGAAGGAAAAAAAGAGTCCCGCTAAATCTTCTTAGCATGATATGAAAACTCAAGTTAGTTGTTTTAAAATGTGGGCGCCCTCCAAATCGTTCCTCAAGGATCTCTTTTTTCCTTTCGAAGTCTAAAATGTATGGGGGGGAATATTAAAAAATAAAAAAATAAAAACTTCTTACCGGGATTAACAAATTCCACAAAACAACCGACAAGTTCGAGAAGAAAAGGGGGACAATAAAAGAGATAAAAGTTTCAACTTCTTTGAGTTCGATCTGCCCGATGCTGTGTCGTTCCTGTTCAGCAATTGGCCTGAGTCTTTGCGTTCCTGCACAGTTCACAAGTCGACCTCATCATACTTCCATACGATTTAGAATTGTAAAGATAGGCAAGCAAAATCTCAATAAACGTCTGGATATGCTATGCCCCGTACTGCGAATGGACATCTCTAGAGTCTAGACCATTTAGCATGCACGCATCGATTACTCGGGCTTCCTTTGTCCATTCATTTGCCACGACACGTCATCTAAAGATGCCCGGGCGAATGCACATTATTCGATGGGAGTGTTGACAGGATACCAACTACAGATCAAGTATGTGGGGGGAGTAAGAGAGAATAGTAGGATAACACGAGCCTGGCTTCTTACACAAATCATGTGATCACAGGCAAAAATGCAGCGTGAACAATGAAATCTCACATGAGCAATGGTTGTCCGCTAGCGACCCCAATGATGCTCGAGAGTAAAATGTCAATGACAAGACGATAGGCACAATGAATAGTTTTATAGAACAATAATAATTTTACCTCCAACGCCCAAGAAATGAAAAAGAAAATTTTGGAAAAATAGAAAGATAAACGTGGGTTGGAAAAGAAAGATCATATCAAAGTGTGGTACCTTTTGAATTTGTCAGAATCGTCAAGTCAGACAATTAAAGAAGGGGGGAGAAAAATCAGAATACAACCAGGGAAAAAGACAAGCCGAGGGACAGAAAAAAGAGGGAGTGCAGCCCCCCTCTCGTGACCCTTTCGTCCCATGCATGAAATGATACCGCCAGAGAAAAAGAAATGAAAAATCAATCCGATCGCATATTCGACAAAGTACGTGAGTCACGCACTAAATAAAACGTGAAGTTTACTGCGATTTTTGCAATTAAATTGAACCTAACTACGCATGCCAGATCACGTCCGCTCAAAGACGTTGTCCTTTTCTTTCTTTCTGTAGTTAAAAAATAAGGTTCGCTGAATTTCACGTACCTGTACTCGGTCTTTTCTTCACACAGAGAGCTCCTCGTCGTATTTTTCAACGGAAATCTCCGAAGGTTTGGCTTGTCGGCGCTGAATCCAAGGAGGAGCTGATCGCCTTGTCGTCGCTGATCATCAGGCCATACTTTTCTTGGTTCTGTCGTCGCTGGTCGTCCTCTCTCTGCACGTCCATAAACCCTCCATTGTTGCCGTTGTTGTTAACGTTATTACTCACGCGTCTCACTATCTCTCCGACCCCAAGGAAGTCCCTCGTCAACCCATGTTGGCCCATGTGGGTCGTCGTCGACTGCTCCGACCCAGTCTTGTTCGCGTTGTCGTACATCCCATCGTAAGCGTCCCCAGCTGATTCTTGATGATGGTCTTGCCCACCTCCGAAGGCGCAGTTCACCAGCTCCTGGAGGTTGTTGTCGACCCCGAAAATGCCTGTGAAGCTAACTGGGGCGAGCGGCGACCGGTCGGATTTGGTGCCGCTTGAGGAAGAGTAGCTCGCGAAGGTTTTTAGGAAAGAGGCATTGTTGTTGGTGTTCGTTCTTGAGGTTGATGAGCCCATCTGAGCCGCCTTTTGGAGGAGAGCAGTTGCAGACATGTGAGGCGGTGAGAAATCATGGTGGTTACCGGTTTGCAGAAGTGAAGTGCTGTAGAGAGAAGGCACTCCTGATGAGCTGATCTGATGATGATCATCGGGTATGCTTCTGGGCAAGAGGTTCGATCCTTCGCTTCCAATCTCGCTCTTGAACCGATGTTGATCTGGGACCAAAAGCCCGGAATTGAGCAAGCTACTGGTGCTGCTACTGTTGTTGTTGCTATTCGAGCTGCTACTCGAAAGCATTCCAAGGTTGAAGATATTTGCCACTGATGAGGATGGTGATGGGTTGTTGTTGTTGCTCTTGACATGATCAGGGATCATTTGCTGCATCATCAGCCCATGGAATGGCTTGTTCTGGAGCAACCCTTGCTGAGGTGATGCTTGCTCCTGAGAATTGTAGCTTTGATTTGACTGAGCTTGGAACAAGAAACTATTAGGGGATGGTGATCCCATTGAGGGAAGCGGTTGATTAAACGTCGAAGAAGCAGTTCCGATGGATGGCGCAAGCAGGTGATCGAATAATTGTCCACTCCGAGCACGGCCAAGTGGCGAGATGTCATTATTGTTGGAGTGGTTTATCCCCTGGCCTTGCATCATCGAGGGTATTTGGCGATTCGCCTGTGACAAGCCCAAGCCCATGTTGGTGCTCCCATAGATGGAGTGGTTGCCGATGCTGTTCAAGGTGGGAGGGTGTCTAGCATTCTCTTGAGCAAGCGCGTCACAAAAGGCACGGTGAGTGATGAAGCTGTCACGCCTGCAAAAGTTTCATTCGCAATGCCATTCGGCAATTTTAGCCAAAGAGAGTGACGGAAATTAAGGAACTAATATAATTAGTTGGATATGAAGAAATTAGGTAGGGCTCATGCAAGTTTCATCAGGAGATTTTTGACTCTTTTAGTTTTTGATAGGCAGTAATCGTATGAATTTTTCCCATTATCCCATCTTAATCAAGTGTGTTTCAAACATTTGTTCTTAGTAAATTCATACTTGAAGCTTCATTTTTATGTTGGATGCACTTAGGTACAGCAATATAAGTAGGTTCAAGGGAAAGATTTTAGGGATGTCTAACTCTAATACTAATAATATTTAACCCCCAGACACACATCCACAAACACACACAAACCCTCGAAGGAATCAACCGTAGAGAATATAAACACGGACACGTTCTTGGCCAGGGGAGTAATTTATCATTTAGTGCATTAAATAGATGAGAAGAAGAAGATGATGAATAAGTCATCTTCGTCAAACTGCCATTCTAAGATCCGGCAGTTCAATAAATGAGAAGAGGGAATATTTTCAGATCCATGAAAAAAACTGGTGCAATCTATGTCCATCCATGACAGGAGCCTATCTATTTCTCTCAGACCTAGGTTTTCATAAATGCAAAAGCCCATGAAAGTGATACAGTATTTCATCATAAATAGATGGGAAGTGGTCTTTGAATTGGGGTTGTGTTCCTGGGGATAGATTCTGCTGCAATATTGTTAGGTGCTGTTCAAAACCCAGCTTTTCCATTGCAATCATGGAGGCATCTAGAGAGAGAGAGAGAGAGGAGGGAGGGAGGGAGGGAGGGGTTGATTGTCAGAAATGGTACCTGGAGGAGAACAGTCCTGATAACATGTAGCCAAACGATAACATAACAAAAATGGCAACACCACCCCAAGCTTCTTCATGTGTTGTGTGTAGCAACACGTGAATGAGGACGAATAAGGAGGGAAAAAAAAAGAAAAAACAGAAAAGACACTTGCGGGCAGATGGCGTTCTTTTCGAGGTAGAAAGGACCCTCATGCTGGAAATGATTATTTTCTCACTCAAATTTCTTGGCTTCTTGATAAAATTTTCAAAAAGCCATTATAAAATGTACACGAGAGAGAGAGAGAGATTCACTAAAAAGGTGAAACCTAGAGACGGAGAAGGAAAAAGGGGAAAAACCAAGATGATTCAAAAGCTTCTTCTGTCGATTTCAAGAATCTAATCCTAACCTGAAAGATGCCCAGCGCCAGGCCTCTCTCTCTCACACACAATTGAGACCATAACCCACCACATTATTTGCATCCTCATGAGCCACATGGGAGAAATCATTCAGCAACTAATAATTTGCGCACATTCAAATGCAAACTACGTTCATTCAAAACTCTTACCAAAAAAAAAAAAAAAAAACTACGTTCATTCAAAAAAAAAAAAAAAAAAGAGTCAATGAGAAGATTATGGTTATACCTGGAAAAAAGAGTGCCACAATCACACCTGTACTCCCTCGTGCCACAGGTCTTGGAGTGCGCCTTCCAGTCCGACTGCACTGCGTACCGCTTCGAGCATTTCTCGCACTTCCACTTCTTCTCGCCGTGCTTGCGGGAGTAGTGCTTTTTTATCCCTGTGAGATCGCCGAGGGCGCGGGACGGGTCATGGTGCACGCAGGTGGGCTCGGGGCACAGGTAGACTTTGCGCCGTACCGCCTCCTTGTTGGTGCCCTTCTGCTTGAGTTTCCAAGGCAGGTTGTGGCCCCTCCGGTGCAGCTGAAGGTTCTGCTCCCTCTGGAACCCTTTCTTGCACACCTCGCACACGAACCGGTTTGTCGCCATCAGGCTCTTGGGCGACAGGGCTATTACCTCCGCGTCCGGATCTGTGTTGCAACGCCGTTGCAGAAGGGCAATTTTAGTAATTTACATGAGTGAAAAATGCCAAAAATCCATGGAATCACTGGCAAAATTCTATGGCCAAAGGAGAGAGTCAAACAAAGAGAAACTTTGGGATACAAACATGGCGCAATTAATGGAAGTTTGAGGGGAAGTTTGGAAAACCTAGGGTTTCTTTCTTGTACCGTATATGCAGGTGATGCATCAAGAGCATCAAATGACTCTGAAACTTAACTGAGAAAAAAAAAATCTTATCCACCAAAGAATCATTGGCCATTTCTCTGTTTCTAGAGATATGCATGAATGAAATTGAAATTAGGGTGATGATACTTGCATGGGTTTCCGGGTTGGTTTCGCTTCTTTTTCTGGGGAGCTGGAGCTGGGGCTGGAGGTGCAGATGCTGCTGCTGATGAAGCCAATGGAGCTGATGGGGCATGGCGGTGTTGCTCCATCTGGGCGTGGCGGTGTTGCTCCATCTGAATCAATTGATCTCCTCCTTCTTGAATTCGATAAAACGGCGGCACCGACGACGAAGAGGCCGCCATCACTTGTTCTTGTTCTTGTTCTTGTTCTTGTTCTTCTTCAACTTGCACTCTCTATCCTTATCCTCAAGAACACTTAACCCAGCAGGAAAATTGAGCTTGTCTGAAATCTTCTCTAGGGAAAACCTGAAACGGTGGTTGCAGCTTCAGCATATTAGAGTGTGGGTTTCTGAAACCTGATTAAAGAGGAAAAATCTTGTTCTAGAGAGAGAAAGAGAAAGACAGAAAGAGAGAAAGAGAGAGAGACAGAGAGAGAGACAGAGACAGAGAGAGGGGAAAGTTCAAGAGGAAGGAAAAAGGGAATGAAAACAGGCCATACGAGAGACATCAGCAGCTAGTTAAGTTTACCTTCACTTGCACACAGTTTCTCTTCCCTTATTATTTTCCCTTGCTTTGAATGAGTACGTTAAAGCAAAATCCTCAGTGGTTTTCCCACCCATTATTTCCCCATCATTATTCACCTTGATTTGCAGGTTTAAGCAAACACATGATTCTGCACTTGGGTCTCCTCCCTTTTAAAAAAGAAAAATCATAAGTTTTTGAATTTTCCGTTTTTAATCTGTTTGCCATTTTTGGTTTCAAGAATTCACTCAAAAATTTATAAAAAAATAATATTTAAAAGAAAATTTGCGGGGCTGAACATTTATTATGAGAGAGACAGCGACGAGAGGGAGGCTGATGGGTTTTAGCACCACCATGCTGTGTCCTCTTGCGGCCGTGGATTGGGTCCACCGACCTATAGTCCTCACCACCCTCATTCTCTCTCTTGAAAACGGAAGAAAAGCATAATTTCATAAATTGTTTTTCTAAACGGCGCGACGAAAAAAGAAAATTCAATGTGAACTGGAAAGCGCGTGGAAGTATATCTATCTATTCAGGCCGAAAATTAGGGTATAATCCCGCGTTTTATATTGCGGTCGATTCGGAACCGTGGAAATAAATTTATTTTAATTGTGACAATATCGGTATCTTCCTCTCTTTCCCTCCCCCATCACTTCAGGACAAACTCCCCCATCACCATCCTCATCAAGTGGACCTCGCCACAGGAAATTTCATACTAAAAATTCAAAAAAGAAGAAGAAGAAGAATAGGGTTTAGAGAATTTTGACTTAATTTAAAAGGAAGGAGAGAATATTTGAGGACGTAGAAACCCTAGTTGCTTTTGGACTCTTGTGATTGGAGGAATGCGCAGCATTAGTGGAGTAGTTAGCTCCGCCCCTGCATATCTATTGATTACTTTTATATGATTGTCATTTCTAAACAGTTCTTCTCATTCCATGTGCAGGCAAGAGGAGGACGAGGGTGCAGCGAATTACCTTGGAGATTGACCTCTGACGGGAGACGCGGACTTAGGGTTTCAGAGAAGAAAAGTTATTGACTATAGCTTGGTCCACATAGGCTTGGACCCCCGTACCTAGTCCACCAAATACAGGACCCGATTAGTCAAACGAGTAGGACTGATCAGAACTCCACATGCGGAGCATACAGTAAACTAAGTTTGTCACGAAATCTAGCTATACATACGAATTATTAATCATGATTAATTCAGTCTATCACGTCTAGAACAGAGAAATACCGGGGGAGAGAGTACTGAATTATCCATACAGCAATTTCGGGAGCTTGCCTACTGACATGTAGAAAAGGGCACTAGGGCAAAAAAGGTGAAAATCCCTTTGGTCGCAGCTATCCATTTTCGTCATTCACATGCAATAATGGAGCTTCGCGCCCCTCGTGTTTACTGCCTAGTCAATATGGATGGCTCATGATAAAATAAAAAGTGGATTGCACACAACAAAAGAGGGGACAAAGTTGTGTAAAGCAGACGGGCTGCAAATTTGCCACCGGTTCAGTAAATCATTCATTCCAATCATATAACGTATGAGACAGATCATAGTCCATAAACTTCAACCCTAATGTGACAGTTAATTTTAATCTCATAAACTACTTCTTCATCAGAGCAAAGGAATTTATACATTAAATCAATCACATGCCAAGATTTATGCACAGGTATGTATACGTCCACTAGAAAAGAAATTTGTACCAACATAATCCTTGACCCAGCATATGCATGCGATTTACTCATGGAGTCATCATATGAATGATGAATAGAACCATCTTAAGTAATTAAGACTTGGAAGCATGATATAGTTCATCAACCCGAGAGACAAGGTGAGATGAGAATTGAAGTTCGGGTGAATGACTCGAATGTGAATTCTTTTATCTGTTGGCGTGTGAAATGAAACTCGCTATGTGCGCCTAATCCACTCACTAATGTTCCTTTTCTAATAGGATTGTGTGATATGTTCATGTAATTTTGGCCCAGGAAATGAGGTTTACCTAAACAACATTTCTCCGAAGCTTTTCACTTTTCAACACGTCGATTATTTGTCGACTCTTTTGTTTTTTTCGGTGCTTGACTATGGTCTTTCAAGGTACCAATCTCGTCCCCACTCAATGCAATCAAGATTCCCTTTTACCCTAATTTTTCACTTGAAGCGTTGGAATGCGACGAAGTGCCACGGGAGGTTGGTCTCGAGGGTCGAAAGAAAAGCTAGTTTTTCCGTTCAAAATCAAGCAGAGTTGTCAATCACTTTATTAAATAGCGACAGCTTAACGGTAACCGTACACCATTCTTTCACGGGTCAAAATGTTTCCGATGAATTTAAGAAGGCCTAGGATCTTGTGCGCGCATGGATGACATGCGGACTGAGGATGCCAGTACATATTCATCCACCTTGTTACTCCTAGGATTCTCTCTTTTGCTTTTATCTCTTGATCTAATCCTCAAGGGCGCGCAACCCCCTAAGCCAATTATTGCATTTCAGGACAAGTTTCATGTGCAAAACTAGAGCTTTTCTCAGTGAATGGATATTCTATCATGATTTCCTACGGGAGCTTACGCAGATGGATAAATAATATAAAGTTGCAAGGATCAAGTGTATAATTAGAACGCAAAAAGGAATTTCACCTAATAACTAGATCACCAATATATATATTTTCTGTGGGCAATTGGGTAAAGAGGGATTCAACATAAAAAGAAAGGGGATGTTCACTAAAATGCTGTGATTCCAAATTGTGTGGTCATAAAATAGTCGTGAGAGTGCTTTAATGTATTTAGCAAACGTAGTGTTTTTTTTTTCTTTATAGCCCGTCCTACTCTAACTTTCAACTCACTCTCAAATTCTTGTCATATCTCTTTGTAGAGCATGGGAGTCAAACCCCACACTTGAAACTAAATGTCTTCACTCTCAGCCCCCTGAGAATGTGGGGAATCAAATTCTTCACCTCCCTCTTCGCATGTTAGAAGAGCGGCCATTGGGGCAAACCTTAGTGGTTAAACATAGTCATTAGTTAAGATCAAATCAACTTTATCTAGAATTAAATTAAACGTCCTTAAATGTTATTGGGGCTTTGTGATTATTAAAGTTTAAAATAACATTAAAGTACAAATCTTGAAGCAGCAAATGCTTGGGAAAATTATTCAATCAGTCCTAAACTTGTTGTGTGAATATCAATTCATTTATAGAATTTTTAATTTCATCAATTTAGTCCTAAACCTTTATGTGAAATTCCAATATAGTCATTCTGACCAATTTTCGACGGAAATTGTTCGCGTGGTGGTGGGCCACGCAAAATGGCCAGTAATGACTAGATTGCCACGCTAGTGGTTTTTGGCAAAAATTGATTAGGATTACTATATTGGAATTTCATACAAAGGTTTAAGACTAAATTGGCAAAATCGAAAAATTCAGGACTGAATTGACATATGTATAATAAAATGAAGACTAATTGGGTAATTCAATTGCAAATGCTTCAAAAAAACATTGAGTTTGGTAAGTGTTATTATATATAAATATTTAATCGCGTATTTATCTAATAACTTAAACTTTAAAACAATTGGCAGGGGTCCTACAAATTTTATATGATATCAGAGCAAGAGATCCTAGTTTCGAATCTTTTCAACCCTGTATCTAATAAAAATTCAAAGATCAGAACATCAGTTGTGCCCTAAAATGAAGCGTGACCTCCTGTAGCGATCCTAACATTGTGTGCATATAGCTACAAACCCTAATTAACGTCCCAAGAGAGGGTACCCTGAAAAATGAGTACCGGATTCAGTCGACATCATACAAAAAGGAGCACAGGACAAGAACTCAACCTATACACTGATCATAAGTCCACTTATATCATAGACGACGACGCTGTAAAAAAGATCCACGAGAAGAGAAATAACCTTTGCATCTATTACATCGTATTTCGCGTATGCAATGAAACTTTTCATGTATATCGTTGTTAGCGGTTAAAGTTGATAAGATCATTCATATATTTAAGGTGAAATCTCGGAAAGGCACATAAGATTAGTACAGAAAGAAAGGAAAGAGGAATGATAGCTAGATTTACATCTATAGAGCAGCAAAGATTGAGTAAATTAAGAATCTTAACCTTGGAGTTAGATTTTCTAACTTGTAGATCTCGACTTCCCTCTTGAAACTCTCTCGCCGCCGGCCGAGACTTTTAGGACCTGCTCTTCTCTCTCTCTCTTTCTCTCTTGCCGGACTGAACAATTGTGTTTTTGTGCTTGAGTCGGCACGGAACGTGAGTTTATTCACCGTAAACACGGACATTATTTGCTCGGAATTATCCTCATAATTCCATTTAGGAAGGTGTTGAGTTCTTGGTAAGTAGCATTAGGGGCAAGTCCACATACCATGTTTTGACAGATTTGTCATAATGAAATGGCCAATTCAGGAGGGATTATGTTACTTATTTTTGTCAAGAGAAATTATTTGGGTTTGCTCAGCTTAAAAGAGTCATTGGACTTCGGTCTTATCCAACTTCAGCATGTCAAATTTGATTAAATCTAATCGCAATTAATGCTATTGATGTAGTAGCTATTTTCGAAGGATTTTGAGGTTTAACGCCAATCTAGGATTTGTATTACATACTACTCCTATAATAAATAAATGTATAAGTTGGAGATTGCCATATATCCTTAGATATGATTTCCACCCTATTTTTACAGTCGAATGATAAGGTTTATTATACAGCAATTATAATCTGGTGCACTTTCATGAAATTGCAGTATCATTAATTTATGCCCTCTTTTTCTCGGTTGTCACATTGGAACTGATTAAGGTTGCCCTATGAATCTGATTCTCTATAATAATTCTTGGCATCTGTCAAATTTACCATATTGGTAAGAGGTTATTAATTGTACATAAGACCGTGGCATGCGGTGTGGTGGTTAGGGCGGAGGGGGCTAGGGACGCGTTATTGGATTCAGTCTAGGGTCAACATGGAGTGCTAATACTTCACCAAGAAAAAAAAAGAAAAAAAAAAGAGTTACTTAATATAGGAATGGGGAATGTGACTCAAGTGTGCTCTTATGCCACATGAAAGATGGAGAAAGCTAGACTGATTTAGGTTTCGTTTGTTTTGCAAAAAATAAATGATTTGAAAAATATTTTCCTAAAAACAATTGTTTATATCACTCACAAAAATAAATGAACAGAAAATATTTTCATTGTCAACAAACTCTATGTGTTGACTAAATCCATGAGTTGAGTTATCCACGGTGAAATTGTTCGATTGGTAACTGATGCAATCTTCCCATGTAAGCGTATGACATACACAGATGGTAAATAGTTATACGCATGATTTGAGACTAACAACTATGTTCAATTGGTAATTGATGGAATCTTTCTATTACTTAAAACATCCCAAACTTATAAGGATTATTATATATAGTTTATATTAGGTTAAGCTGTGGTGTGATACCTATAGTGATCTTTATTAATCGTGTTTCGAAGCAAATACCCAAAAGGAACTGGCATGAATAAGATGACGACCCAATAAAAACAATCCTCGCATGTAATCATCCTCCAATCATCACTTTGCAAATTGTAGGGTTCTTTCCTCGTGGCACCTTCCTCCCATGCAATGAAGAGCTCAAGAGTTCCAACTTCAAATTGCAAAGGATTATAGATTTTTACATGCATTGAGGATATCAAGGGAAGCATAAATATTGTGTGTATGCATGATGAGAGTAGCTCATCCCCAACTCCCAACAAGTACCACATTATAGCAATTCATAGTTTGTAACACACAGAGAAAATTGTGCAAAAAGTTCTAAACTTAATGTACCAATTTAATTATAAATCTTTTGATAATTTGTCAATTTAGTCCCTCCAATAAATTTAGCCTGGAAGATGCTTAAATAAATATCCAGTCAATGTTGGTCGTCTTATGTGATTGGACTAACAAACAAACAATGCTCATGGACATCGGAGATCAAATCACTGTTGTTTTCCACAATTAAGAAAAGAAAGTTCCTGCATGTTAAAAAAAAAAAAAACCTCAATGTAGGTCCAATTTGAAGAACCCCAGCCATAGCTAGCGGATCTCAATTAGGGTTCTTCAGATTTGCACTCTTTCTCAGTTAGGGATTTGTGTTTCTTTAACACAAATCTTGTAATTGTCTGAATCGAATGATTTCGCTCGAGCTTGAGTTGTTCTTTATGCAATTAAGGGAAAACACGGATCTTTGTTTTTCTAAACCCCTCATTCGCGCAACCAGCTAATCTCTCCCAAATCCAAAGAACCTAATTGATATCTTCCCTAAATCGCTCTCAAATTGTTGCCCAAATCCAAAGCAAATGCTTGCACAGTGTGTTCATCTAGATTTTCTTGATGCTCCCCCGACAGCTTCACCCATACTTGCTCACTCAAACTGCAAATTATAGTGGAACCACAAAAGTGATTCTTGAGCACACAAAGTTTCCATTATTGAATTTGATAAGATTCAAAGGATTCCAACAAAGACTTCCTTTTGGACTCTCTCACTTTACAATGCATCATGTATAACTTATATCCCTAAGATCGTTGCTATTTAGAGACTCATAGCAATTATAGGGATGACTATTAAGAGGCTACTTTGGTTATTCTTGGTCTTAAATTTGTATGTGTGTAATGATGTTGAATGGATGTGCTGCAGGAGTTGATGTTGTGCTTCGACTTGCAACTACTCTATAGTTTGCCCTTGAATTTTTCCATGAGTGGAGCTTAAAGGAGGCTGATGAAAATGGTAGAAATAAATGTGAATATCAAGTACTGCCTCTGTACGTAGTAGATGGAACATAATAGTGGACCATCGACCATCGATTCTTTTACATTGTCCATAGATCTTACACTCTTTACTTACTTAGTTATATTTATTTGATAAAATAGTGACAAGGTGTTATTGATGAACTTTATTTTTTTCCTTCACCGCTTTCTCTCTCTGTTTTTTTTTTTTTTTTTGCCCCAGTCGAACTTGCTTCATTGTTTATGAGTGATTAGATACAACAATTACTAAGGAAATACTTAGATAGTACACTTTCTAATTGTGAATGCATTTGAATTCTTTTATAGCATTTGTTCATATTGAAAATGTTTCTACTAGAAGTGTTTGTCTGATAGCATCTATTCATCAGTCCATGGTGTTTGTTCATTGTCTTGACTACTAGAAATGTCCTTTTGGATTCTCTTTATTTTATGTTGTCCTCACTTTTTTTCCTTTATAGATGGTAGAATCACAAAAGGAAACTCCAATGGTGATTTTGGAAGCAAAAATAGCAATTACACTAAAACTAATAGCGAGCTATCATCGTAAAAAAATATTAGTGAATTCATGTAGAGATCAGTCAATTCATCACAATTGATAACATTGGTCCCTCTAATTGACAATGATACATTTGTGCTTTGTTGTTGTGGCCTCAAATTTCCTCTACGAACAGCAAGGATGAAGGAGAATCAAGGAAGATGATACCATGATTGCCCAAGATACAAACACAACGACAGAGGGGAAAGTTTCTATATATTTTTTTTAATTATTTGGGTTGACAAGGAAATCAGTCAATTGGTAGGGGGTATGTCCAAAAGTTTTCATTGGAGTAATGTCGAACAAGAAGCAATGTCGACTCATAATGAGGATGATGGTTGTTTTATGAACATTGAAGTCAAAGCTCTCAAGGCACCATTGAAACATGTGAAATAATATTTGGCAAACATGAAGAAAGCAAATTTCTAATTGAAGATAATGTTGGTTGTGTTGTTCATACTTATAGTAATAACACACTTTATGAGTTTGCCATAGAGTGTTATTTGAACATATTTTATATTCATCACCATATTTTGTACATGTATGTGTACTTTGTTTGTGGGCTAAATGAAGTGAAGGTTTTTTGTAGGGGTAATATCCTAAAAAACCCCAAACTGGTACACCTGTGACAAATTTACCCTAAACTATTTTTTTGACCACCAAAAATCCCAAACTGGTATACTTTTGACAAATTTATCCCAAACTGGTACACTTGTGACAAATTTACCCATGTTAGTTTTCGTTAAATTTTATTCTCAAATTATTAAGTTAAATGACACGTGACAGTTAACCAGTATACCAATTTAGGATTTTACGTTCCGTTTGTCACAGTTTACAATTTTTATGAATTTTTTGTGTTATTAATCCAATTTAGTATAGGGTATATTTGTCACAAATTTACTAGTTTAGGGTTTTTTGCAGTCGAATAAATTAGTTTGGGATAAATTTGTCATAAATGTACTAGTTTAGGGTTTTTTATAATCAGTTATGGTAAATTTGTCACAAGTTTACCAGTTTGGAGTTTTTCATGGTTAAAAAAATAGTTTGGGATAAATTTGTCGCAAGTGTACCAGTTTGGGGTTTTTCAAGGTATTAACCCTTTTTTGTAATCTGAATAGTTCAAATATTTGTGGCAATGGTTTTTTGTTGTTGTTGTGATGTTTGGGTTTTTAATAGTCCAAATCCTATCTATAAACAAATGTCTCTCTATTAGTTTTCTTTTTCTTTCCAAAATCTCTCTCCTTGAACCGGCATCATCATGCTTTGATATGTAGCTAAGAACTTTGCCTTCTTATAACACTCATCCATATAATCATATGCATACTCCTACCTATGATTTAAAAAATAAATGTCACGAAAATAAGGGATGCCAATAAGCCGCCACCTCTAGCAAGTACAAACTCTCTTGAACACCCCTATCCAACACTTCATATCCAATGCTACCATTCCATATTACTTGATAGTAAGTTGCACCAAATCTATTTTCTTTCAATTACAATTCTTGGACCACAATCCCTCCTTTATTGAGCATATGCATCCATTTGCATATGTAATTTTGTCATTATCATTATCCTTATCTCCTTGAATTGTAAATGGACTTATGCTTGGCATTTATGATTCTTTCATTGAATGCCTCATATAACTTGTTGTCAACCATGTCACATTTGACCTTAGTGGCGAAGAAAGTCTTGGACCAAAGCTTTGGCTCTATTTGAATTAAGTCATGATATGCAATGCAACCGATTTTCTTCAATGCTTGAGCATGTTCATCACACTCCATCATAGTACTACTCTTAGCACACTATCAAAATAGTCTTTGTATCCATATTCCTTTATACTTCTTGTCCTAAGTAGCATAGATGTGTCTAGCACATATTATGCTTTGCTGTAAGTATTTAGAAAACTCTAGAAAATATTATTTTAATGAAAACAACATATTGTTGTGTGATCATTTAAGAGGCATAATAATAATAAAAAGAAGAAGAAAAGAAATAAGGAATTACCTTTTGCTTATCACGAATTATGAACTAACCTCGTCTATACACATTCATAGTCTTAAAGGTTTTTTTTTTTTTTTTTTTTGGGTGAAATTCATAGTCTTAAAGGTTTCACATCAAATTTACCAAGAATTAAGTTCAGGTGTCTCTACTCTCAACTTTGACAAATGCCTATGCAACTAGGGACATCTAATCGTTTATATCCCTTTCAACATTACACGAGCTCCCATTAACAAATTTTCTTTAAAAAAGCAATCATTTAAGGGTACGTTTGATAACATTTTTGTTCAAAAATTGTTTCAGGGAACAAAAATAGAAAAAACTAATTTGTTTCGAAGAATAATTTTTTACTAGAAACTTTACCAAAAAAAAAACAATTTTTGACTAGAAAAACGCGTTTGGTAAACTTATTATGGGAATAAAAAAAGAACAGAAATATGTTTGTTAAATTTGTGGTATTTTTTTATTTCTTTTAATTTTTAATATTTTTATTTTATTTTTCCTTTTTTCTTTCTTTTTTCCTTTTTCTATTTTTCTTCTTTTGGCCGGTCGCCAGCCTCGGCTATGGTCAGTGACCAGCCAACGAGGGCCGGTGGCCTCACCTAGCCACGGCGAGGCCTTTTTTGTACGTGACAAAACAAATGTATATTCTCTCATATAATATTTTTGAGTGCATGTTGAGATTTTCAACTTTTGATATAACAGCACTCCCAAAATTTGTTTTCCTAAGCTTTTCTACAAAATCTCATAACTTTGCATCCTCTTTCTTGTAGTTTTCCATCAAAATTGTAAAGAAAAACAACTTATCTTTAATACATTGATTCATAATTGAATTTAACCCAATTAATCCTAGATAAGCTTATTCAAAGTAATGGTTTTCATAATTGGCATTGCTCTAATTAAATCAAAATAATGCTTTACCAATCAATAACTGTTGACCCTTTTATTATTGAAGCTAATGCTACGTCATGTTCTTTGTGATGGGTCTTTACATGGTTTGATCTAGTTTTAACATCAAAAGATACATAAATCTTTCAAGGACAATTTTCATTAGCATATTTTGCTCTGACAATTTTATCATTTTTGATAAATGTCATCTCCTTAAGCTTGGCAAATGAATACTTTATGAGAGTATTTTAAATTGCCTACCATTATCAAATATCATAGATGTAGTAAAAATATGCACTGTATAGTTAGGATCATACCTCAAAAACTTGCTTCTTCTTCTTGTCACATTGCAATATTCTCACTCTCCATTAGAATCCGAACTATAATCTCCATTTATTTCACAATGGTTTGTTTTGTATCCAGTTGCAACAGTAACCGTGTCGGATCGTTGGGAATTAGATGATTCTCCTATAAATTGATGGGATAATCCAATTCTTTGTGGCCCTTCTGTGGAATTCCCTAATATAATTCCTTCCTTTTATAAGGTCCAAATTTTCCTTACCCTTATCATTAGTCAAGAACTTTACATCAACTAAGAAGTCTGAGTGTTTGTTGTCTCAATCAATTTCCTCACCTTGATCAGCATTCTCATCAACTAAGAAATCATGATCTAAACCAACATTCTCGTTGGCATCCTCACCATTGCCTTCACCATAACCAACACCCTATCGGTAGCCTCATCAATGCCCTCACCTTGACTAGCACTTTGACTAACCCCTTGAGTAGCACCTTAACTACCTCGTCATCAAAATGTTCTCCATAAAACCTTAACCACCTTCAAAACAAATAATAGATAGATTGACAATATTGCTATTATTAAATATGTATTTTATACCAGATTTCTAGAGACTTCCCAAGAAAATTAAAATCAAACTTCTTGATTTACCATTTACCTCATTTTCACTATATGTGATTAACCTTTCATAACTCATTGAGATGCTATCTACCTGTACTAATTCTATCTTGCCCCCAACATATTCAAGCATTGGACGTCGCACAAATTTTCTACTATGGAAAAGGCAAACCAATGTTGACTTGCTACTCATCTTGATAATATACAAAAATATAACTTATACTATAAGCAGACACAAAATGGAGGGTTAACATAATAGCACATGTGAAGACAACGAGCAATGGCTTTAAAGTAAATAACGACTTAACTAAATATTTTTTATCTATTAGCATAAAAATAACAAAATAATCTATGCAATTATTAATTCTTTATTGGCAATGTTAGGTGTAAGGAACATGATTTTCTTAAACTTGCATTTGTGGCTAGACATCTAGCTAGAGCGGATAGAAAAGAAATGTCAATAGTTTTGAATAAGTGTTGGACTTATCACTTAAACTAGAACAAAACAAATGCTAACCCCAGAAGAAAATAAAGAAACTAAAGCAAAGTTTGCATAGGCAAAACTATTATAAAAACATAGTTTGCCACAAACATTCTATATTAATAGTATAACTAAAGATTCTTTTATTGCCAAATGTTTAAATCTTTGAGCAACATCCCTAAATTACCAATTATTCTTTTGTATGTGAATACATGCAATGTCTTTAATCTTATTGAAAAATCAGAAATAATGAGTAATAGGTTACAACATGGAGAGGCTCCTTGAAATTTGCAATTTAAACAAATTTGATGGAGCTTGTTTATCATGGGAACGTGAAATTTGTAGAATATCCTAAATTCTTTTTTGCTGAATATCTTGAGTCTCACTCAAAGGACATTAGAGCGTCAATTCTCAAATGCACACATAAACCATCATTCATGGACCAAAAATCTTGATGGAAAAGCCATCTTTCAAGCTTCCTAGCATGGAAGTGTTGAGTATAATGATGGAAAATGAGAAATCCAAGCCCTATGACCCTCTTTTATGATGCTAATAGCATCAACAAAATGTTTCACAAAAAAGCATAGCAAATGCGAACCACTAACCTTAGAGTGCTCATATAAAAGAAGTTCAAGGACGAAAATATTGGAAGATTTAAATTTAGAAGGTATAATAATGTAAGAAAATTCTAATAACACACATGAAAACAACAAACTTTTTCGTTGCATTCCAGAGAAGGAACATACCTTTATGTCGTGTTTGTTGAGTGCTAACAATACAAGCAAATCGGAATGACACTTTTATTGTGTTAGATGTAGAATCTTGAGGTCAAATTGGGTCATGATTGGGTTATGGGTGAATTAAATTTGCGATTTGGACAAGTGAGTGTGGGATTTGGACAGATTATGGTGTTGGGATGAATGGGGGAGCCAATTTGATGAAAGAACAACTCAACTTGAGCAACATCGTTTGATTTGAGTTGAGATTGAATAGGTTTGATTGAGATCTCAATTAATCTCAGTTAGGGTTCTTTGGATCGAAGCGACACTGAGGAATTTGGGTGAGCATTCGATGGATTTGAGGCAAGAAAGGAGGGATTCCAAAACGATAATGTTTTTCAATATTCAAGAGCTTTTCTTCCTTAATAACAAAAGATGATGTTGTTTTGATCTCTACGTCCACATCAGTGCGGGCTATTTGCTGGTCCATTCATATAGGATGGTCGTCACTAACGGGGTATTCACATAAGCATCTTTTTTGGATAAATTGGTCAGGATGATTAAATTGGCAAATCGTAAAAAAGGTTTAGAATTGAACTAGCAAAATTAAAGGGTTTATGACCAAATTGATCACGGTACAATAGGTTTAACAATTTTTGGTCAATTTTCCCTTATGTCAAGAATGGGTCAAGTTATGTCACCATGCACATTGGGAATGGGAGAAAGGATCTACTTGTTCTTGTCCCACCAACTGTTCTTCCGATATGTTGCCTTATAACGCATATCTTATAGTTTCTTTATAAGGGAGATAGTGTGTGTGTTTGGTTCAACATATTCTCTTCCTATGAGCCAGGAGCACATGTGAGAGAGGATGCGGCAATGCTGATTTTCAAGTGTCAATTATATATGCTTGCATTTTGAGTGCACTTGCCTATTGTTTAGCTTCTATTTGAATAATCATATGATTTTTTTTCTTGCAGATCACTTCAAGGAGCAAATACACTAATGTAAAATGTGTAAAGGGTTGATTATGATGGCTTGAAAATGTTGCAACAAAAGATGAATATCACAAAAGATGAATCTTAAGTAGTTGCTATTTTCGGTGGAACTATGATAGATAAAATTGTGTTATTTGAATGATCTAAATCGAGAGATTGTGAGTATTCGTGCAAGACTTTGTTACCGGTAATGATGATCAAAAGGTTTTGGTTATCTAGTAGTATAGTGCCAACTTTATAAATTTCTCTTGTTTGTAGAGGTTCGTAAGATTTGGGCACGATAGTTGACTTATATTGGTTGTCCCATTAGCGTATTCGGGATTTGGTTATGATTTCGGTGGAAGAATAAATGATGGCAATAGCATCGCTAGATATGTGGAAGTAGGCTCTTAGCCTTACTGGGTATTATGAGTTTACAAAGTCGTTAAAGTAGGTTTGTAATATTGAAGAATAACTCATTCGTTTCTTAGGGACATATGTTATCATGTTTATTATAATGAAATGCTCTCTCTTTAGTTGAGAAAGGTACTTTTATGTGATTTTTTATTTATTTATAAATTTGATAATACATCTCTTTTACATTACTCTCAATGCAAAAATATAAAAGTTACAATCATTGTTTTTTTTCTCAAATTTAAACAAAATAATAATAAAAAACTTAATTTGGTCACTTCAAATAACTTTCCAAATATATGTTTACCAAATAGTTTTGCATTTCCTCAAAACTATTTAGGCTAAAAGCCTTTACATTGGGCCAAAAGCTTTTCCCAAATTCTAAACCAAATGCACCCTCAGTCTTTTCTTTTTTAGACTACAATTACATTTGTTTGCATAACCATACCTTTTTCTATTTTTTCTTAACAATTAAATTTTATTCAAATTTCAGAAAATTATGGGAAAAAAAATTCATGAACTTGCGTGCCAACATTTGAGTGTTGTGAAATTTTAGAAATTTCCGATTAAAAAAAAAAGTCAAACTAAGTGAGTCACAAGATTTAGATTAGATAGAATATAAGAAAATATAAGTTGATTTAGGCAATACCCTTTTAATTAAACACTCTTTTGTTATTAGCCTAAACATAAAAATAAAATAAAAAATGACACGAATTTTTATCCGTAGAACAATTGTAGTACCTACTTTCAAAGGGAAATTATGCGGTTGGTTCTAAATTCTCAACCTTTGTGCGAAATTCTAATGTAGTTTTTCATATTGATTTTGATAAAAAAATTTCGGAATGATTAAATTGGAATTTTTATAAAGATTTATAATTAAATTGGAAAATTTTAAATATTTAAAAATGCATTGATTTTTGTACTATAGATATAAGACCAATTAGATAATGTCTTGCGAAAGGCATAAACTTATGGCCATAAGATTACTCTAGCACAAAAACGTTTCCAATGTCTTGAGAAAAGGCATATTTGTATACCAATGGGACAATTTTGTCCTATTTTGTTTTAACGTACATAAATAGTGTTAGAAGTGAACAAAACCATATCATTGTCTTTACATTCTGCAATAGTGCTTATTGAAAGCAATAACGAGTGGGCTGGATCATCTTACCGATGCAAAGTTGTATCGTTCTAGCGTCTATTAAATCATTCTGTCCATAAAACCATTGTTCATTTGTCTGCTCTAGATACTTCGTCCATTGGCATGAGGGCACGTTGTGCAATGTGAATCCGACATGTTGACGATCTTTGACACTTGTCGGCCACCAAAGTAATAGAAGCCAAAATTGTCTTAAAGCATAAATGTGTCCTTTCGTTTTTATGTTCAAAAATTCGGTTAAAAAACTATTCCGAGGTCATAAATTTGTGCCCTTTTATTTTTATACTTCGCCTTTTGTTAATATTCTGGAACGATTAGAAGTCCAACATGGTGTGTAAACCAATAATTGAGAATTGACATGGATATAAAAGGGGATAAAGAGAAAATCTCGATGCCTTAAAAGGGTGGGAATCAGACGTACGGAATTGCCCCCACAAGGCGTGGGACGGTCGTGTGGGCACCTCCAATTACCAACTGTTGTCCATGAATACGACAAGTACGTCGGGGGAAATGAACAGAAACAATTCCCCTCGAGCCTTCCATTTCTGTCCGAGAGTGGGAGGAACCGTTGGCTATGCTCTCGGCCTGTTTTCCCCTTTCTCCTGGAACCAAAAGAATTGTATTTATTAGGGTTACGGACAAGTTAGGGCTGTTAGTATTGGGTCGGGTTTAAATTGGATTCAGTCGAAGATGGTCCGATCTAAATTAATCCTTTTGATTTGTTTTACCCATTTATATACAATATAAATTTAGTGATCTATAGTATACCTAACTCATTGATATCTAACTCGACTCATTTACTAAAATATTTTCATATTTATTTTAATCTATGAAAATTCGCATTCACCTTGTTAACCACTTTTAAGCTCTTCATGTATATATGTTATTTGGATAAAATCATTATTTCGATCATAAGATGTTAGAGAATTGACTTTCAACATTGCATAGAATTCTCAATTTTTGTATTGATTCACAGTGAAGAATAATAGATTGTGAATCAATACAAAAATTAGTGCTTTGTATTAAATTTATAAATCATAGCAACACAGAATGTGAGGAATTGAATTTTTAATTAAATGGAATGTAAGACATTGAAGGAGAAGATTTTATGCTAACTTTGGATTGCAATGACAAGAACACATATTGAGATGTTATATAAATATAACAATGGCAATGCAACCAAGGAAATATATATTCCAACATCTAACAAAAAATAATGGAAAAAAAGAAGCTGTCTTAATATTTTTAGTAATAATGAAGTCAAGCCCATTTTGTGAGCACACCAAGACTTCTCTTAACTTGTAACAATCTAAAGAGTCTAAAATTTTCTCATAAAGGGTGAAGAAAGAGTCAAGAGATAAGTTGGGTTTAGTTAAACTGTGAATTCATTTAATATTCATAACTTTTTTGGGCTTTGTCATTTTAAACCCATTAATAATCATTTACTAAACATAATTAATCCATATAATAACTTAACCCATCAAATGTGGGTTATGAAATGCGTCTATGACCTATTTCAATAGGTCTAATACAAGTTTGATATTCGGAATTTTGTAGTATACGTGATTTATTTTTCTAATTGTTTTTTTCCATACAATCTAAGTCTTTTAAGTTGTACAGATTGTGCAATTGTGTTCTCCACCTATTCATCATAAGCACTCATTAGTTTGACAAAGGGTGTGTTTGGGAATGGTATTGAGAAGCCACTTTGAACCCCTAAAGATCCTGGGGCCAATTTAGGGGTGTTTGGTAAAATGTTTTCAAACCCCATTTGGAAAATGCCAAATTCACAGGGTTGAAAGCCCAAGGCAAGCCTAAGGTGGGTTGAGGGCTGCCTTGGGCTTTTAGCCTTCTCGGCATGCCAAGCTGAGGGGGTAAATAAAAAAAATTTCTTCCTAAATTATCCTTGTTAGTTTTTTGTTTTTCCGATTTTGCCCTCACTATTCATCTTCTTCTTCTCCATGAGTGGTCACCGGCGAAGGGTAGGGCAGTTGCCGACAACCGTCGCACTCGTTGCACTGTGACCTCCGCACAGAGGTTGCTGGGTTCGTGTGACCCATCTAGTTGCAGATCGGGTCGCAACTAGATGTGGTCGCCATGAGGGTGGTGCGACTGCCACACCATTTGGGTCGTGGTGAGGTCTGGGTCACCGACCTCACTGCGACCCAAATTTTAGGGGGGGGGTTGCGGGAGGACCTTGCCACCCTCAATCTAGGTCATGCGAGTTGCGTGACCTCGCCACCCTCGAATCTGGGTCGCGACAGGGTTGCACGACCTCGCGCCTCTGAATCTAGGTTGTGGCAGGGGGTGGCAATGTTGTGGGAGGTCATGGCGGAGTTGCCCGACCTTGGGTGGCCTTCGCTGGTGGTCTTCGAGGGTCGCTCGACCTCAGGTAGCCCTCCCTAGTCGTCTTCGGGGCTGCCTAAGTAAAATGTCGGCCGCCGGCAATATATTTTGATCGCCCGCTGCCTTGCCGGCTAATTTTTTTTTCTTTTGATAATTTTTTTTTTATCACAAAAGTCCTTTGTAAATATAATCTCTCCAAACTCCACCTTGCTCAAAGATACTTCGTAATGAACTTTCAAATTACAATTTAATTTTGAAAAAGTTTCTTCAACCTAAAATCCTTTACATTTTTCCAATGGCTTCCTCCAAAAGTCCAATCAAACACACCCAAAGCACGGCTTGGGTGGCAAAAGTTGATATATATTACTAACGAGAAATGGTCTGAGGGGGCCAGGGGTGGTTGGCAGGGTTGTTTGGGTGAGCAGGGGTCCCTGGCTTCTTCGGAATTTGGCCATGGTCATCGACCCTCACTTTATAGTTAAACTTTGAAGGAGAAATTAATAAAGACAAGAGTATCCTTAAATGTGTACATGTGCGCACGTGCACGATCGCGAGAGAGAATCACTTCTAAGCATCAACAAGAGTACAAGGAAGTTGGCCACCCTCGTCGCCAATCGAACTTTCTTTCACTCATATCCAATTTCTCTACTTTTCCTTTGATCTCCATATGATCTTGATTTTTAGTACCAACCTTTTAAGATCTTGATTTCGTCCAATTTCAGAACTCGACTCATGTCCTATACAAAACACTTATAGGTAATGATTCTACTCCCGGAAACAAATTCTGATAAAAAATGATTATTTTTTATTCTGTTTCCGGGAACAATTTCTAAAGCATTTTAAACCGTTTGATAATTGTTCAAATTTTTTTATTCGGAATAGAATTGCGTTTGATACCGTCTTCATTAATTACGTTCCAAATCAATTTCTTTTAATTTTTAAATAAATTTTTTACTTTTTTTTTCCTTTTTCTCTTATTCTTCTTCTTCTTCTTCTTCTTCTTGTGGCCGGTCGCCGGATGAGGGCCGGCGACCTCATTGGAGCATCGTCGGCCCTCTTTGGCCGAGCCTCGCTAGGGCCGGGAGAGGCCCGCTTGGCCTCCCGACGGGTGGGCATCACGAGGCTTGCCCGGCCTCGATGAGGCTGGCTAGCCCTAGCGAGGCTCGCCCAGCCCCGTCGGTGGCCAAGCGGGTCTCGCCGAACCTCGCCTTGGCTTGGTGAGCCTCTAGCGAGCTTGTTGGATTGGTTGTCGGTGACCGGTGGCGGCGGGTGGCAGTCGCAGGATGGCGGTCGATGAAAAAGAAGAAAAGAGAAAAAGAAGAGTTGATTTTGATTCTCAGATTTGTTTTTGGAACAAGAATAAACTTTTTTTTTTTTTATTCTACTTCAAATCGTGTTCTCGGGAACGAAATTTTTATCAAATGCAATTCTATTCCAAAACTATTCTTGGGAACAAAAAAAATTAGAATCGGATACTATTTGGTACGTACCAAAAACAGCCCCTCGGATCCTTCAAAACATGTACATGATACTCAAATAGGCTTTCAAAATCGAATCTTGGATCCATTGAAAATAACCTCTCTCAACCCCTACTTTTTCCGGTACAAAAATTCTTGCCGGTTGAAAAGATATCAACAAAGACAGTTCAGCTCTGAGCAAAAGAGACGAACCACTCCTTCCGCTTCCGCTTCGCACCAAAGGTCGGATCTTTCGCCTGAAGGGACCCGACCCGGAAGCCGCATTGTCCGGCCATGTCCCGCTCGCTGCGCCTCCCCCTCGACCCCGCCACGACCCGCCGAGCCGCTTCGCCTCGCCCCTCGCTCCGTCGTCTGCCACCCCATTCCCTCGCCTTCCCTCCGTTCCCTCGCCGTCGACGCGGGTATTCAGGGGAGCGGCGCGAGGTTTCCGGTGCCGGCGTCGCGCCGTTCTGGGTTCGGGTTAGATTGAGCGGGGAGCGTGTTGGGGACGAGGAGGAGGTGGGCGACGGCGGCGGCGGCGATGCCCGGTTCGTGGAGGTGATTGGCGTTGGCAGCCGGAAGGACGCCGTTCTTGATTTCTGCCTGGACTCGCCTTTTGGATTCGAATCCGTGCGTTTCTGGTAATACCCGTTTCTGTTTTTTAATTCATCTTCTCTGAATTCTGGTGACACTTCAATGCTCTGTTTGGAATGGTGTTGGGTTGTCTTAGTATGAGAGTAGTAGTTGAAAGAGTGCATGTTGTATGTGTAAAAGTTTCATCTGGATAGGTTCGTTCCTTGTAACGTTGCTTAGGATCAATGAGCGGTAGCCCGTAGGTTTCCTGACATGAAAGTATAGCCACGAGGATGAGAGTCTCATATTGAAGTGACATTTGCGAAATGAAACGCCTCAGAAGATATGAACTTGTGGTTAGGTTATATGTCCAAGACTGAAAGTGGTAGTCTGTTTGGAGCTTTCTATGGACTATATCACTATTTGACATTGTTGGACTTGGATCCATTGGGGTGGTAGTCCATCGGAGCTGCTTACCCAGTAGTTTGGACTCCCGAGGTGATGGAAATGACACAATGGAGTTACGGAAGGAGGCATGTTTCGCTTAGTCAAAAATCATTGGCGTGAATCAAAGTGCACATTATGAAACCCAAAATTGATTGACTTGTAGAAGGTCGCATGTTCAGCTCAGCCAGTATTCAAGATGGTTTTCCAATTTAATTCCTACTGCATTTAGCAATCATATGTCACCACACATGTTTTGCTGGACTTGATAGATTTTTGGTAAATGCCAGGATCTTTGATAGGGGAACTACCATTGTAGTAACTTAGGAAGGGAACTTTGATTTTATTTAACACAGAAAGTGGCAACTCCTGGATCAGAGAATTTTTCTGGTGATTGAATGCATTAATTATTGTTCTTTATTGAGAGGTGCCGATTAGCTAGAACATTCCCAATTTTTTCATGTTATATTCCAGTACATCATCTAGAAAGCTACTATTTTGCAGGAATATTATAAGGAATGATCCAACGAAGGTGCAACTACAGCAGCGGATGCTTGACAAAGGTTCAATATCTGGTTCTCCACACTGATCCTATCGTATCTGTTCCTATTTTTTTGAATCTTTAGATTGGCTTCTAATCCAGTGAGTTCTGTTTAGTGATAAAACAGAATGGCTGATTGGATATTTAATTGCTTAAAATTTATAGGTGGAATCATGCAAACTCTTTGTTATAATCGCAGTTAAAGTTCAGTCATAGATGTCCGATGTGAGAGGGAGTTTTTGTTCATGAATGGATCACTGTCAATACTGCAACTGAAAATGGTTTCTTCATTTGGCATTCAGTAGTTGAGGCAAAATGGGATGCAACTCATGTAACATAACATATTTCTATCTTCTTTTATTATAAATGATGAAGGTCGATTCTCTTCTCATCTTTTTCATCTACAAATATATAGCACCAGTCATCTTTTTCAAGGATTCAGCATGAAAACTATGGAGTACCTATTTTGCTAATACCATCTTAAACACCCTTAGATGCTTGAATACCACTTTTTTACATGCCTGGAATGCTAAAGATGCTTCAATTTGCTGATTTACCAGTCAATTAGGTTACTGTGTCCTTTATGTCTGAAGTTGGTTCTTTTTTTCTTAGCCTGAGGGGATGAAGTACTCAAAATTTCAAAGATTGAATAGCCAAATTAGAATTGTATGTCATAAAAAAAAAAAAAAAAAAGAACAAAGAAAAGAGAAGTAGCCATACTAGAACTTTTTTTCTTTTTTTGGTGACCCGGGAACCGCCGTACAGCTGACAGCTGGCGGCGTAAACCCGGGGCGACCCGCAGGGACCCACCTCCCACGGGCCGTAGGTGAGTCGCGCAATGGGGGTGAGAAGTTTCAAACCTCTTCCCTGCCGGTTGAGGGGCAAGGCGCGAACTATCTCGTCCACCGCGGGGTGGGTGCCATACTAGAACTTCTTATGCTAGAATTTGATAAAACTTTTTTTGCTGTTAATACATCCACTTAAGAGTAAGAGGGCTTCTTTTTGGTCTTCTAATTTGTTTTTTCATCTATACACCTGTTTATTGATCGATGAGTGATTGGAAAATTTCATGTCAAAGGAAGGCGACTTAAATTTTCAATTTTTGGAAGTCTTCTAAGTTTTCCTGGGAGGATCTCTCTGCTTCTGTTTAGGCAAGTAAAGCAAAGGCACCATTATGATAAAAAGCCTTTCTCTGTGATCTCTTGACCTGTGAAAAAAGGGGATTCAACTTCTAACTAAGAAAATCAGAGACAGCATTATAAAGACAGGAAAAGCTAATTTCTCATTTAGTTTCTAGCTCCACGAATAATAAGGGAATCCGCTTCCAATGAACTGCTCATGCTTCTGTAGAAGTAACAGATCCCTGACCAGTAATTTTGGAATTTATCTAGTTGATGAACTTTTATCTGATTCCCTCAAAATTTAGGTTTTGCTGGGTTATGGCTTTAGATGTAGGTTGTAAATTGCAATGGCTTTAAGTATACGGTGCGAAAAACAAGTGAATTAGCTTTAGCTTCACAGCAATGCTATGGGAAAAATTTAAGTCTGATAATGATACTTTGGGATTGTTACTCTGCATATTCAGTGTGGCAGTTTACGTTGAACCATCTTCATTGCACATTGGGGGAAGTATTTGCATAAACATTTCTTTTCTGCTGATTATATCATAAAAACCTGATTTGTTTGTTGCAGATGCTTCTCCCAGTCTTGTGGAAGCTCCACATATCATGCAGTCTTCTCCAAAGGCTATAATTCTTGTTTGTACATTCCTCAACTATAAGTTAGAACTCTTTCTTTGTGAGGATTCTGTTGTCATTCTGCTATGCTTTCTATATAATCAATATGATGACATACCCTGTATGCACTTTGAAGGTTATAACGGTTTATTTTCTATGAAGGCAGTTCAAGTCTTCCTATTAAGCTTGCACAAATTATGGTAACATGAAGCAGATACCACGAAGTGGGTTAATTTTTTCCCAATATGACAGCTTCACGCTTTATCGTGTCGTGTGTCTCCATTTTAACTTATAGAAGAATTCACTTGGGGACATCTTTGTGGTAGATTAGACCCTTTATATCTAGCACTTGGTCCATAACCAGTTCTTACTCTACAAACCCTGCATCCACCTGTTGAGACTCTTTTGCTATATATGTGCTATGAAATTGAAATCTTCAATGGAAGGCTTACAAATTGCATCTAGAAAAACCATTGGAGCCGAATGGAGGAGTGTAGCATGGTTCTCTGAATATAAGCACATATCAAAGTGCACAGTGGGTATGCCATCATATTAGGACTTAAGTTGCTAGTAATATTTTAACGGGACATGCCTTTGAAATGTGCTTATGATATTTTAAGGTTACCTTAAATCCTTCTTTTCAGCGAGACAATATCATATACTGATTGTGTTAATGACTGTCCTTAGATTCTTGTACTGCTGCTGATGTTCCCTCTTTTCTCCCTTCTCTTGATAGGTTGCTAGTGCAGGATATGGCTCGGATCATACTATAGCCTGGGATATTCTGAGACAAGTCAAATCAGCAAATGGATTTGCAGTTGCTGTTTTCCTGAAACCTTTCAGCTTTGAAGGAAGAAGGCGGCAAGATGAGGTAACATCTGCTTTTTGTACATATCATGCTCAGTATTTGAAAAGTCTGAATTGGAAAAGATTAAAGAACATCATGGAGAGTAATGATGATGGGTATAGATTTGTTGGATTCTCCAAATAGGGCTTTATTGCTAATCTTGCAAATGACAGATTTTCTTTTTTCTTTTAAGCGTTCATGGTTGGTGTTTTAATTCTTTTGCTTACATAATTATTCTGCAGGTCAAAGATTTGGTTGACAAACTTAAAGAGCTTACAACTTTTAGCATAAGTGAGTAAATTTTTCTGTCCTTTTAGTAATAACATTCTTAGATATTGTGATAAAATAAGATTTAGTTGTCTGGAGTTATTTTGGCTGCCTGTTGTCTAATTGATAAATGCTTGTGAGTTTAAGCTGGTATTGTCCTGAGGCAAAACGGTTTAGAATTATTGAGGAGGTTGCTAGAACAAATTAGCTATTATTCCTTGGTCTTGAAAATGGGTTTTAGTAATATAAGTTAGCAGAGGACTTAATATAGCGTTTGGTCAAAGGAGCAATTATATTATTTCGGACATCCATTTGTCATTATCTTCTGTTTATAGATGTACTAAGCTACTTTGACTCATTTTGCTCAATCTTAATATAAGAGGTATACAATGGGAGAAATTAACCATCTATCGCTTAGAGCTGTGGTAAGGAATTTAAATTGATGTCCTGTGGTAATCCATTTAATTTCAACTCCAAAACCTGCAGATCTCATCAATTGAAACTTTCTTAGTCTACATTTCCTCTTGTCATCACTTATAGTCACTTCTTAAGCTCAAAATGGTTCCGACTTATGGAATGTAGTCTTGCAGATATTGACACTGACCTGCTCCTGCAAAAAGATTTGGTTACGCTTGATGAGGCTGTGAGAACGGCAAATAATGCAGTTCTCTTGGCTATAAATGCCATCTCTATTCTTACATCTGTAAGTTTCCCTCTCTATTTCATTGTCTCTCTCCTGGAATCGGTGATTTTGTCTTTCATTTTCTAGCACCTGGTATTTTCAGGATGTCCACAAGAAGCATTTAGACTTGACGCAGAACAGTATGAAAGAACTGAATATTACTGAGGTCATGAAAGTAAGTTCCGATACATGCTCTTGTTTATATCTGATTCTGATGATTCCTTTTTTAGCTTTCTTACTGTTGTCTCGCCGCTCTCTCTTTAGGACATGATATAAGAAGTCATTAGTTGCTCTAAATCACTAATCTTTTTGTTTGTTATATTTAATATTTTTGCCTTTCATTGATATGTCTTTGCAACTCTGTTAGGTCCTGGAAAGATGCAAAGAAGGAAAGATTGGATTTGGTAGTGGTTACAACATTAAAATGTCAATTTTGCAAGCGATATATGATTGCCCATTTCTTAGTCGTGGTTTCAAGGTAATGCTGATGTTCATTTACCTAATATGAAAATAATTTAAATGGAAACTTGGCGTTTCAAGTGCAGCAGGCAGCTTGGCAACCCAAGCCTTTCCATTCTCTCAATGGGAAAATCAACAATAATGAAATACAATTTTGTGATGAATTTAATTGTCTTCTTTTCTCACATGCTGCTTTAATATATCTGCTAAATGTTTTTTTTTTTTTTTTTTTTGGTAAAAGTATCTGCTAAATGTTTGCTACCTCTTTCTTCCCTTTTCTTTGGTTACAGGATTTTAATGGGATGGTCATATGCATCCTAACCAGTTCAGCTGGCAACCAACTCAATCTAAAAGCCTTTCTAGAAACTTTTCGTCAAGTTACAGGATACCAAAAGGAAGTTATTGTTTCTGTGGTTCAGGAGCCTACTTTGGAGGCGAACGTGCTGGTAACAACAGTTGTTACTGTAGGGTAAGAGTCCTAATGGAATATCAAAAGCTCTATATGTTGCATTTGCCTTGGTATTTTATCATTTTGAACTAATTTCCATCTATTGAAAAGGGACTGTCAACTTGCCTTCATTGATATAGTTTAAGGGCAAAATGTTATTGATTAATGACACTACTCCAGCGTTACAGAGGCTTTAGAGTTTAGTGGACATTCTTAGTTCTGTTTTTTTTTGGTAAGGTGGACATTCTTAGTTCTGTTGATGCGTGTTAATCTGTAAAAAGAATCATTTTGGCATTATTAGAGATTTTCACTCAGTAGTCATCACTTCTGATCATTTTGAACTGGATTAAGTCTCTTATTGGCAACTATTTTTTTTCCACTCATCTTTTCTGCAGTTAAACTTATTAGTGAGTCAAGTGGGGTTTTTCTGTTCTCCTCAAAAAGAAAGTATAGTTTTTCTGTCCTTGGATCGGAATGAGCGCACAGTTTTCCCTTGCTTCTTTCTACTGTTAGCATCTCTATCAGCAGAAACTTTATATCAAGACTTAGGGAGTTGTTGCCGAAGTTATCTCTTATTTTTGAGTTTTGACTCCTGTACCATCTAATTAGTCATGGAGATCGGAACCCTCGGAAGAGCAGCATACTGTCCAGACTAGCTCAAAGTTTCCCTTTTGTCTTCAATCTTTTTGGAAAGCAACAACCACAATTAAACGGAGGTCAGGGGAAAGGTTCATTTGAAACTACAGATCCTTCTCAAGTGACAAATGTGCTAGACTTAGATGACGAGCAAAGTGGTGTAGCTGTAAATGGTAGAGGACAAGGATCTGTGCTTGATTCTGGAGAGCCTGAATCATCCGCCAAAATAGAAAACAATGAAATCCATTCATCCAGGTATGAGAGCTTTTTCGTTGTGTCAGCTTTAGCTGTCTGGCTATAAAATCGTGAATTTTATATTCCTTCTTTTGATGGATACAACGCAGAAGATATGAACAAGACGAATTTCAATTCTCAGAGAGCAATGCAGAGTTGCAAATTTTGGATGGTCAACTTCCTGAAGGTAAAACATACAAGTACTCTTGGATGATATCCTCACATTACTTTATGCACTGGTAATTAGGAAATAATTTTAACACGTAAAATCTGAATGCGGTGCATGTTGTCTTCCTCTACTTGCTTGTTAGACTCTATATGTGAATTTTCTTAACTAAATTGGTTTAAATGCACTGTTAGGAAGTCCATCCTTTCAAAGAGAGCCACTCAACTCTTGGAACTTCACACCTGGATATGAGGTGGCTCAGGAGTGGGCAAGAGAAAGGGCACATGACTCTTCAAGTTCAAAGCTCAATACCATGAGCATCTTTCAGCTTCCAGTTGGTGTAAAGCCTTCAAATGAGCTGAAAGACAATCAGAATATTGCAAATTCAGTGCAAAATGGAATTCAGGAAATTGATAATGTTGTGGAAGCCCAACCAATTGATGATTCAAGTGCATCTTCTTGGAGTGGGTTGGCTGATGTAGGGTTTGGAGCAGTGAAGGATTTTGCGTCAACGTTGATACAGGGAAAACGTCCAGATGTTCACCAGAAACAAGGAAATCTTTCTGCTCGTGCAGCGTCGATGTTGGTAATCTTTTTTCTTCAAATCACGCACTAGAAATTGTTTTGAGCAGTGTTTTGTTTTTCAGTTTTGCCATAAAGTGGGCACAAGAAGCATCTTTTGCATCCAGCCAGAACAACATTTTATTTTCTTGATCTTGAAGAGTGATCAAGAGAAGTGACTATATCGAAGATATATCATGTATCTTCTTTTCTCGAGCATGTCTGATTAAATGCCTCTTACTTCAGATATTGTTGTTTGCTGAAATTTTGATGCAGTGATAGTCTAATTGAACTGAAATTGGCTTGCCTGGATTTGGTATTGAATATAAAGATGAACAGAAACTTCTTTGTTGAAAAACTGATGTTAACCTTTATGCTTATTTATTTCTTTTTCTCCACTTTTTAGTTCTGTTAGAGATTAATAATGTAGGCCTTTAAGGTGTGTGATGGATCCTAAGGAAGAGGACAGATTGTGTCCTCTAATTTTGTATTGTGCAACTGGAATTTTTTCTATTAGCATAGGTTTGATTATGTCTCCTTCCATAGTAATATGCTACTATCCATTGTAAGAGGTCACAGTTCAACGTAACCGCACCATCTTACTATCCATAGTAAGATCATGGTGGATTCCATTCAAGGTTCTAGTTCTGCTGCAGGAAGCTGAACGATATTCTCAAAAAACATGGAATCCTAACGTGGAGATGAAATATAGAGGAGGTACCTACCGAGGACGATGCCAGGGTGGTCTTCCTGAAGGAAAGGTACTGCACCCAAGAAGGCTTTGCTGTACTTATTGTCATACTTGAGGAAAGCATATGACTGTGGTGCATGAATTAATATGTATAGGGCCGTCTGGTTCTCAGTGATGGAAGCATATATGATGGTATGTGGCGCTATGGTAAGAGGTCTGGTTCTGGTACGTATTGCTTCAGCAATGGGGATGTGTTCCAGGGATCCTGGAGGGACGATGTAATGCATGGAAAGGTTGGCAAATTTCTGTTAAAATTATTTTGCTGATTTAGACTTTCCAGCGTTATATTCCTGTTCAATGATGAAGCTGTTTTGATTTGTGTAACAGCATTTAAATATTAAGCCCCTACTCTATCTAACCACTTCAGCTATTGGACTAAGTTGGTTGTGGTCTCACAACTTCTACATGGCATTAGAACAATGGATCTTGTGTTCAAATATCTTTCTTTGTATGTCCCCCCATGTATAATTCATTCCTATGCATCAGTGTTAGGAGAAATTTATAGCCTACATGTGAAGGAGAGTGTTCAAGCATTTAACCGCAAACCACGCTTTCATCTAAAACAACTTATATTTGTACATGACTTAAGCATGGTTCCACAATTTTCTCCTGCTTGTTACGTTCAGAGTTGTTAAGACTGAAAGATGAGACATTTCCTTATGCTTCCTAGATGCAAGCAATGTGCCTATTTTAAACCTATTGTAAGAAATTGCATGTGTATTGTCTGCTGATGTCTGTAAGAATTATTTCTCTGTCTCCTAAATTCTGCACTCAGTTTTTTTTTTTTTTTTCTTTTTTTCAGTTTCAAGGTAAATTGAGTTCCGTATGTTTTGCTTTCATCATAAGATCAGTAATTGTTAAAAATTCATTCACCAGATATGAATATGAGTTAGACTATTTAAGTCACTTGTGTGGCAACATAATGATACCATTTCAATGCACCTGCAGGGGTGGTTTTATTTTCACACCGGCGACCGATGGTTTGCAAACTTTTGGAAGGGAAAGGCCAATGGCGAAGGGCGCTTCTACACAAAATCTGGTGATGTTTGGTTTGGCCAGTTTGAAGATGGATGGCGACATGGCCGTTTCCTGTGCATTGTAGTTAATGGAGACAGGTATTTGGTGTTTTGGGGGAAAACTTAAAATGCATTGACACATGTAAATTGCATCAGAGCATATTCTGCAGCATCCAACTTGACATGTCTATCTTAGTTTTTTGTATGCCTAACATACTCAGAAATTAACGTTCCTGATAACCTTCCTAAAAGAACAGGGTGTGCATGGAGTTCTTTCCAGTTTGGAAGAAACCGAGTCAACTAAAAACTTGAAAACTTCATGTTGGAACCCAACCTATTTTACTTGTAACATGACAACAATCGGAATACTGAAAATTAATATTTTAGTACTGTTACCCCAGGAATCACGTAATCATATAAATTGTCGCCCCTTGTTGAAATACCGTATCGCGGAAATTTCTGCATTATATTTATACTTACCACTGTGATGTTCCTGTAATTTTCAAGGGTCCACAGGCTAATGCATCGCAGGATAAATCCTTTGACTATGTGCTTGGAATATTGCAGAAAATAATGGTTTCTGCTCATATTATATTAGCCAAATCCAATTCATTGAGTCTGGGCTGGGTGCTCCAAAATCCATATATAGCTGAGAACTGAGTCGCGCTGCCGGTTTACATCTAAATAATCAAATTATCATTTGTAGAATCAGCTTTTATTGTCCATCAGAGCAACTTTGGTATTCAACAGCTTTGATTGGACAAATCATTTTTTTTGATATATCTGATCTCAACTTGTTTTTTATTTTATTTTATTTTTTATTTTTATTTATTTTGAATTTGCTATGTATGCTGAGACGACCTATTTCTTCTCCTGTGCAACTAATTATGGACAGGTACGTTGAGATCTGGGACCACGGTGTTCTGCTAAGCCGTGAGCAATTAGATTCCGAAAATGATGCTTTATAGAGACGTGGGGAGCAGGAAGCGAGCATGAATTAAGGGAAAGTACTCGCAGCTGAAGCAGACCAAGACTTTCGGTTTGCTGTTTGGACAAGGATCGATGTCACAAGTTGGGGTCGATGACATAAGTTCAGCTCTTCCGTGACATTTTCTCTTTATCGATCTCGTGTAGAGCATGGATTATGACTGCCTCTGTTTATTGATAGATGTATTAAAGGGCGACTGATGACCTGTACAAAAGTGACAACCGGCCGCCTGTACACTCAGATATCACAGCTGAATTCAAGTTCCCCAATACCCTTTCCCATCGATCTTAGTTTTGTTTGACAGGAACCGCTTAATACCTGTTGATCTTCGGTGACCATGTGAAATTGGAACAATGCAGACAGCGGAGTACCTTTGAAATTCATCTGTCAATCGGCAAGATAAATCATTCTAAAAACAGCAGAGAGAGAGGAGGGAGGGGGGGGGGAGATTTCCATCCATGGTGTAAACAACGAACTTATTCCGTGGTGGAACCGACGAACTTATGCGTGAATCAATTGGTCAAGTTGGCATATTGGAGGTACCGGAAGTTCAGGAGAGAGAGAGAGAGAGAGAGAGAGAGAGAGAGAGAGAGATTTCCATCCGTGGTGTGACCGACGAACTTACGTGTGAACCAATTGGTCAAGTTGGCATATTGGAGATTGGAGATACCAGAAGTTTGGGACAGATGACCGGAAAGACAAGAAAGTAAACTACCGAACATATCGGGCAAAAGAGCCAACTCTTGCCCCTTCGACTTACCACTTACGCGTGCACACTACATCAATGATGGTTTGAGACCGATCTTCAAATGCAGCAGCATCACTCCGAGCTTCTTAGAGGATCTGAACAAAATCTTGCATGCAGTATGAGCAGAACACAAAATAGTACAAGAAAGTCCTCGCTTTCGAGGATGAGGATTCATTAACATGTTTTGAATGACACAGCCACCGTTATCAAAGATTTGAAGGATCAGTCTTACATGAGTTGCTGACCTTCAAATGTGAGTTCGGGATAGTCACGTCGCTTCCTTCTTTTTATTACATTCAAAAGGGGCAAAAAAAGAAGCATGTGGCTCGAGAGATGAATAGTTTGCGTCTACTAAAGTACATACAACTAAAAAGTAATCTATCCCAGAAACTATGTCAGTGCATCGAGTGTTGGATTGCGTATAGAGGTGCTAATTTGCACAAGGAATTTCTACCTTCTCTACATGTGAATTGTACACCTTCGCTTCAAAAAGATTGCGTATTTACAACTCCACTCTAGAGTAGCATTTGTCATCCGACGTCGTTCACTGGCGAACCATACCATTGGACATTGTTTGGCAGTGAACTATACTGAATGAGTTCTTCGAGACTGATGAGAAATTAAAAAAAAAAAAATAAGGTCAAAATAATCATTAGGAAAAATTTGCAAAACATGATTGAGGGAATTAACCCACTAACAAAAACCGGTAGACATTCAAAAGACCCAAATTACCTGCATTTGTCCGGAACACTCCAGGACAAGTTTAGTGACCTCTTTAACCTTGGTGTTAGGGACATAAAATCTTTCCAATCCTGAACCATCATCCTAAGATCATTAAGCTTGGAGTCCAGTCCAAAACAGCAATTTGCATGCATTGTGCACACTTGATTTAGATCCTTGCTGGGTTCACAAAGCCCCCCAAAGTACATAGTATCCAGGAATCTCATTTTCAATCCAATATCTGTGATGAAACGATCAAATTTGATGAAGTTAAGGACATCTTGGTCGTGGTACCCAGGGTACATTGCCTGTGATGAATACCAGAACTTGTAGAACTGAATTGTCCGGTTATTGGACTTCACAAAGTTAAATCCTCCATTGGGTCTATTCTGAATATCAAGAGAGTCGCCTAGGAAATGGTCGCATGCAATCTGGAAATCTGCATCCTCAAAGAATCTCGGAAATGGGTTCCTAAACCACAATATATCAGCATCCTGGATTCAAAAAAGCCAAAATGGTATCAATGCTAGGAAAGATTGTTGAGAGGGAGCAAAGTCACATCACAATTTTTTTCTCTCTTTTATTTGGGTGGGTGGAGGGGGAGTGGAAAGAGAGAAATGAGTGGGAATCTTTAGGGATGGGTTACTGGCATCTTCCCACACGCTATAGACATTTCCTCCTCTTGAGACTCGAATGTGCTTCATAAGCACGAATATAATGTACTGAATTTTGTCTTGAGGCAGCCAATAATGACAGCTATAGGTAAATAGTGTGCTCGTGTGTTATCAGACATATTTCCCAGAACCTAGTGTAAGGGACGGCTACCCATCTGCCCTGCTAAGGAGTAAATATCAAGCCCATTGATATATTTATGTCCATTTGATGTACTCACTAGGAATACAGGATTTTGTGAAAAACAGATTATGTCAAAAATGATTTTTGATACCCAATCATTGCTCCATTTGCAGCAAAAATATATTTGATGAGGCTGATCATTCAGTATAAGGAAGCAAGTCACCCAAGATTCTAAAGTATTTCCAGTGTTACCATTCAAACTTGTATACCCTCTCACAGACCAAGGGGCTGCAACCCATAGACAAAATTAATTACATGGAAAAAGATCCAAAATCCCAGAAAATAGCATGTGTCAACTGATTGAGAGCCTTTTGCCCTCTAAGCACAGGGGCGGCTTTCTATGTTCTCACAGGGCCTTCTATTTCTTGCCACCACTACTAATTTTCTTCCCTTTTGACCTTCTAGAAAGGATACTCCAGCAATTGCTGGTGTTACAATCGTTAAGTTATTGACAATTACCGATCTTTCTATAACTTGTTTTGAATTAACTACAATAGCGTCAATATCTGAAAGGTCGAACCAGAAATCTAAAGAAATGACAAACTGAATCTGTGGGGTAATTTGCACCGCCAGTACTAGACTTTGAAATAGATCTATACCTGCTCTTATCCCTTGCAGGAATTTCCTTCATTTCCAGTTTTGGCACCACATACCAATGCAGTGTATAGTTTTAGAGTAAATTAATGAAAGACGAACCATTCACAGTTTAACTTAGTGGCTCATAGATTTATATACCACAATAGAAATCATTCTTCCTATATTTTATTTCTGGAGCTAGTTTGCATATGGGCTGGCACCAAAGGACTTTTTTTCTACTCACTTCTCCCAAAAGAATCTAATGAATAACAAACTAATAAGTTGGAAGGGACATTGTCTCTCCATCCATCATCTGTCATAGTCTATATTGTTGCTATAATTATAATGTTTCTTTATTTTGAGATGCAAAATAACTGTTTGCATTAACAAGAGAACTGCGGTACTAACTTTGAAAACTAAAACCAGGATTGTCCAGTTTTCTGTTATATATGTATGCTTTCCAGCAGAAACTAGCTCTCATCCTTAGCTAGTAGCATCAAATTAACCTAAGAATCAGAACCGCTACCAATTTTCATAAAAAAATGAAGACTTAGTGAGTTCTCTTAGCCTTTGACTATTTCAAACCCCGATGTTCTTTTTTTTTTTTTTAAACTTCAAACCCCTATGTTGCACACTAACAACAAGTGAGGAGACAGGTTAAAGGCTGTCAAAGTCTCCCAGACCAGCAACTAACCAATATCACCATACTATTAGGTAAATATCTGAGATTGTTGGTTTCTGTACATTATCAAATAAACATTCTTTTAAGTCTAACTCTGTACCTCACAGACTTTTCCTATCAATAACCTTCACCAACAGCAGTATATCGTGACAGGTACTTGCTCAAAGATAGGAGGCAGAAGGAATTTGTGCCCCCTTATATCAATACCAGAGTAGCTCATTTACTGCCTAGCACATCTACCACCGTCTTAGATAGGAGCTGTGTTGAGCATGGCATCTTAAGTTGGAGACTTTGTATCAGTAGATTGACTTCTCTACATGTGGATTAGGCATAATACAAACAAAAAGTGAACTAGTTCTCACCAAACACATGCTATAGCCTATTACAACACAAGTAAAATTGCTTCTTAACAATGAAAGCACAAATTCCATTTTTCTTGATGCATTGTGATTGTGATCTTTCTCTCTTTCATCCATCAACAAACTAGCCGAAATAATCAGTACTTCTATTAGCTCAATCAAGAATCAAATAAAATGTATATCAGGAAAGAGATGGATATTCACATACCGTGAAGACGAAATTGTAGCCCATCTCAAGAATAGAACGCAAGAAATCAATCCTTCTCCACATCATTTTCAAATAATCAGTGGTCATGAAGTATGCTTCCGCTGAAAAATCAACTCCCTCAGTTGTTAAAGCAACACAGTAAGTATGCACAGCGACACACCGTAGATAGGCCTTCTTGTCCAAGGCAATAATGACCAGATGTTTTAAGAGCCTGCGAGTTCCGTCTCCTATTCTAAAGCTTTCAAGGAAGAGATCGAGGATGGAGTTGGGACCAGCCCATGCTTCATTTAGAGTTGTCAAGATAACAGTTCTGTCTCTCATTGCAGCATTCTTCAAAACTTTTTCGAGCCTGTATTTCTCGGAATACTAAATACAATAGTTTTACCGAGGAATAAAGCACATTTAACTCCATCAGTGCACATGTAACAAAGTTATAAGACAGAAGAAGAAGAAGAAGAAGGCATTTCTCGCATCAATCTTATCAACACTTTCAGCAAACCAAGGAACATATGAGAACTTATGCCTCTCAAAAGCGTAATAACTAGATATTCTGAAAATGTGTCAACTGATGTTTGGGGAAAACAGAAGGTGGAGGTGCCTATTGAGGAGCTCCAGAGAGTATGCATACAGCACTTGAAAAATTTCGGTGCCAAACTAACACTGAACTGCATCATTTCGCCATAGAAAGGAAGCTAGATAGCAAGATTATCAACTAAATTGCTGTCCAGCTGGTGTGGAGCTAGATAGCAGTGTACTCAAATCTCTCTAGGTGAACTTCCGATCAAGCAGGATTATCAACTAAACTTGCATCCCAATGTTACTTCATCAAGCCTTCTACATTCAGTACAGATATTCCTAAATCACATACGCCTGAACTTCGTGGCATCTGAGGCCACTTAACTCCACACCACCGCAACAAGAAAGAAGAGCTGCTAAAACATCTTCTATGTTATGCACCGACAATTCCAGTTGAATTCACCACTGCAATCAGTCGAGTTAAGGTTTCGATGATAGGGAAAGCCTGTTCAAGTACATCGCGATCAGTTCACTGACATTCACGCCATTTCATTTCGCAATCACAAACCGAAACGTCAAAACCGCAACCACCTTGACTCGGAGAAAGGAAACCTCAAGGCAGAACGCCAGAATCCAAAGTCGACAATCACAAATCAGTCAATTAACAAGCTACTTCACGCCGCAGACCAAGCCAAACACCGAACGCGGAAACACCGAACGCCGCTCAGGGACAGCGGGACGGAACTCACCTGAGGGGAGAGGCTAGCGTCGAGAGAGCTCTCGAAGTTGGCACAGTACAGGATCAAGCAGTAGAGCGAGGCGAAGAGGAGGAGGAGGCAGAAGTAGAGGTCGCGGCGGCGGCGGGGGACGAGGGCGGCGGCGGCGGCGGCGGCGGCGGCGGAGGCGGACGGGGAGTACTCGGCGAGCATATCGATCGCGCGCGGGTGGTGGGGGGTTCAGTGCGGGAGGGAAATGGCGGCGGGGCCGCGGGCTGCCGACGACGACGAAGGCGACGGCTCCTCAGGTGAAATGCCGCCGATCGCCGCCGCGGGATGAGAGGCGCCGGAGAAGGAGGCGGCCATTCGCGGCGGTGGAGACTGGCGGAGTTAGTTTGCTGTTACGGAGAGGGAGAGAGAGAGAGAGATGGAGCCTTCGGTTAGCAACGGTGCTGGTTTTTTTTTTTTTTATGGCTTCGAGGAGAGACCGACCTGAGAAAAGTGGCTCCCCATCACCATCAACACAAGGAAATGAAAACAGCTATTAATATATATATATATATACATATCTGGATTTAGAATAATAATAGAAATCAGTGAAAGGCCGATGTTGTTGTTTGGAGGAAGGGCGTATGGGCAAAAATAAAGAAAATGCTGGGAGTAAATTTGTTGACATCTTTGAGTAAGGGGGGAGGAAAAAGTAATTTTAAAAAATTGTATGAGCAGCCCAAATCTTTGTATCAATTGTAAGAGATGCCCACCTCATGAGAACACCCAACAAGACACTAATCAAAAGCCATGCATTGCTTGAAAAAGAGACCTAACAGCGGCCTGTTCTTGCATCAGATCATTCTCTTGACGAAACTCGATTGAAGCCTAACTAATTTTGCATTGTAAAATCGCTGCAAACTGGTCGGATCAGTAGGTGAAATTCTTTGTTCCTGAGGCTTTTGATCAAACTCGCCGGCATGAGATCGCGAGTTCCGGCGAAGCACGGCCCGTTAATTCTTTGTATGCCCTATCTTTGCTATCCTCACGTGCCTTTGCTGCTATGAATGCCTCGAGAAGCATCATGCCCCTGGTTTATGTACTTGGTTGCTCCTCAACCGATTTAGCTAAGTTGGATAGAGTTAATGGAAGTTTTTTATTGTACCAATTTGATAAATTATAGAACTTGACCGTTTTTTTTAACAAGTTTTTAGGACTTTCAGTACATATATTCATATATACTATGAAAAATTTTGCATGGAGAAAACGATAGAAGGCAAAGGACATGCATTTAACAACAATGATCATGAAAATTAAGGATGAGCATGAGTCTCGGGTGAAATCGGGAATTGAACCAAACTGATCTAGTTCCAAGTTCTAGTGGTTACCAATTCAATTCTCAATTCTAAAAATTAAAACTAGTATTTTCTCCATTGTTCCCTCAGCAGTGCGAGCCCCTTTTGCCATCTCAATTCCCTTAACCAGTATCTTCATTACAAAAACCAGTTGTTCTACCATTTTATAAACACATTTACGAATGGGTTTTTTTGGGTAGAATTAAACCAAGGACTAGGAAATGAAGAGCCGGCAACTAGGAATCGGAGCTGGAACCAAAAAAGGCGAAACTAGGAATCTGAACCAAAGAACCAGGAACCGGAACCTGGAACTGGGAACCGGAACCGGAACCGGAACCGGTAACCGGACCTATGTTTACCCTAAATTCTCTTTTTTGCTCTCTTTTTACCCTAAGTCCGCCTCTCATCTTCTGATGCGAAGACTCTCTCTCGCTCTCTCCCTTCGCGAAACTCACACTCCCTCTCTCACTCTCCTCTCTTGGCTGCAAGCAAAGCCTCCTCTCCGGCGACTCTCCCTCCGGCGACTCACTCCCGCCGGAGACTCACCCCCTCTCCAGCGGCTCACTCCCTCCGGCAACAGGGACTTACTCCGAGTGAGGTAAGCTTTGGCATTTTTGTTGAACCCCAGTTCTGCCTTGCTATATAGATTTCGCTATGCTTGGCGTGGGCGTGTGTAGATTACATAGGACTTGCTTCGCAAACCGCAATGCGTTTTGTGAACCGCGTGTTTGAAGAAATGTCTGCTTGGCGATTCGATGTTTGGACCTCATGACGGTTCTGTACCTTGAAGAATCTGGCAGTCATTGCACGGCCAGGAGCCGGGGAATGTGATGTGATGCTAAGAATTTTGCCTGGGTTTCACCTAAGTCATGAGACATAACAGAACAACTCGTGCATGCACAGTAGAGCATCTGGCGGTCAGTACACAGCCGACTGAAAATGATCCAAAGACCGATGGATATGGGGTATTTAGGGATGACTTGCACCAGTATATGAGCTTAACAACTTGGGGTCATATGTTCAACAATTGCTAAGAATCTACAGTTAGGTGTACCAAAATTCAATCGTCATGCAGACGTGGCTCAGCCAAGAAAATGTCAATCTCTTCATGATTTTGTTGTTTCCTCCTTTGTAGTCATGCCGCCCTTAAGACTTTCGAGCATAGATCACTAGACAGCTGTGAACTTCTGATAAGTGGTACAAAGGAATAGGGCTGTCTGGGACGTTACAGTTTGACCCCATATCTTACTAAGCTGAATGGCTTTTGCTGTTCTCTTTCCAGCCACTTTATAGTTGGTCATGCTGTCTGGGATGTTATAGTTTGACCCCATATCTTACTAAGCTGATGCTTAGTGAGAATGGCTTTTGCTGTTCTCTTTCCAGCCATTTATAGTTGGTCATGTTGTCTGCAATGTTACAGTTTTGGTTTTGTCAAACATATTGATTCCCAAATCACTGAATGTATTTTTGGTACTTTGAACTATCTCGAACAGGAATCATGACATAATACTCTGTGTTACACAATGAATGTCTGTTTGAATGTTTATGTATGGAAGTTTGTTTCGCTATTTTATAAATATTTGATCTTTATTTTGAAATTTCTAATTATATTATGTTATTGTTGTGTATATGGGAAGTTGATGTATCAAGATAACATATCAATGGAGGTGGAGCAATGTGATGAGACAAGTCCAATCACAAAATTGGAATGGTCGGGCCATGAATGTGAAGACGAGCCATCTGTGAGTGCAACAAACGAGACAAACAAGGTACCTAGTTCTTGTCTTCCTCCTCGTAAGAAGCGATACACATCTAATTGCTGGAAACATTATGCAAGAATCTTAGTAGAGGAGTCAAAGAATACATATCGAGTAAAGTGCATCCACTGTGGGGCTGAGTTTGTGTATCGTGCTGCTAACGGTACTTTTGCAATGAGGAAGCACTTAAAAACGTGCAAGGAGTTTTCTCGCAATGTAGATAAGAAACGAAGATTCTTTTTTGCACCATATAAAATGGAAGGGGGTAACAAGGCAGGAGGAGATACTAATATCGGTAATATCTTACCAACAAGGCAGTTTGATCAAGACCGTTGTAGGCACATGCTTGCTCGGTTTATCATACTTGATGAGCAACATTTTTCCTTGGTCGAGCATATTGAATTTCGTGATTTTATCACTGAGTTGCAACCTCTCTTCAAACATATATCGCGATTTGCTGTGGCTAGAGATTGTATGAAGTTATATCTCAGTGAAAGAACTTGTTTGAAGACTTACTTTGATAAGTTTAAGTCTAGGATTGCACTCACGACTAATACATGGAGTTCCATTCAAAACTTGAATTATTTATGTCTCACTGCACATTTTATTGATGAAAATTGGAAGTTGCATCAAAAAATCATCAGTTTTGAGGTGATGCATAGTTATAAAGGTAGAGAGATTGGGAAAATAGTGTGGAGATGCATCTTTGAGTGGGGAATAGAAAAAAAGGTATCCACAATTACCATGGATAATGCTAGTTCGAATGATGGTGCAATTGATTATTTGAAGGAAAAACTTTCAAGAGAAAGGGCATTGATCTTCGATGGTAATGTTTTACACATGAGGTGTACCGCTTATTTATTAAACTTGATTGTGGAAGATGGCTTAACTACGGTACGTGAATCTATTAAACGTATCCGAGATATGGTTTGGTATGTGAGTAGTTCTCCCATGAGAGCCGAAGCATTTCAATCATGCATTGAGATTGAAAGGATCACTTACAAGGATTCTATTTGTCTTGACGTCGCCACTAAATGGAATTCTACTTATCTCATGTTAGATACTACCATAAAATTCAGAAAAGCTTTTGAAAGAATGGAAGAGGATTATTTATCTTTCCCAAATGAGCTTGACCATGATCTTCCTAGAGATGAAGATTGGGAAAATATCATTATTCTTTGTAAATTTCTAAAGCAGTTCTATGATGCCATCAATCGGATGTCGATGAGTTCATGTGTTACATCACATTATTGTTTTGAGGAAATGGCTATTTTATATAAATATTTGAAAGATGCGGCGAATGTTTCGGATCCTAAGTTTAGAGCTATGGGTACAAAAATGAAAGAAAAATTTGACAATTATTGTGGGAGTTTAGATCAAGTGAATATGATGGTGCTAATTGCGGCTGTATTGGATCCTTCAAAAAAGTTGGAATATGTGACTTTTTGTTATAGACAAATTTGTGATGATGAATCGAGAGTTAATGAGATGCATGATAAGGTGAAGAACGCATTGAAGCATTTGTTTGAATTTTATGAGCAATCTTTTATTGCCTCAAGTAATCAAAATTCTTATGTCCAAAGCCTGGGTGCTAATAATAGTGGTTCCAATGTCAATGGTAATGAAGATAACAAGTATGACATCCGAGTTTGGCGGACAGTTTGGCGGACAACTTTTTGAACTCGATGGAAAAATTGTACAATGACAACAAATCTGAGCTTGATCGGTATCTTGAAGATAAAAGTGAAGATGTTCCTGATCTTGATCTTTTGATGTGGTGGAAGACTACTGGCTCAAAATATAAAATCCTATCTTTGATGGCTCGAGAAGTTTTGTCTATTCCCGTAACTGCTGTTGGTTTAGAGTCGGCTTTTAGTACATCGGGTCATGTGCTTGATGGCTTTCGAAGTTCTTTGACTCCTAAAGTAGTGGAAGCTTTGATTTGCACTCAAGATTGGTTAAAAGCTGTTCATGCGCCGATTAATGTTGAAGAGTGCATTGAAGATGCAGAAAAATTTGAGTTGGGTAAGTGATGGTTATATATTTTGGTGTTGTAATTCCTTTGTCTATTAATAAATGAATGTTTTATTTAATCTCTCTCTCTCTCTCTTTCTCTCTTTTTTATAGATATGAATTGTTTTAATGAGGAGATTATGATTAGTAAATAGAGTTTGAGTTAAAAGTGGACTGAATATATAAGGTGAGGTTTTCTATGATTATTTTAGTTTAATTAATAGTAATGTTAATTTAAATCTATTATTAAGTGATTAACTTTGTTGTCGTTTCTTTTGATTTCAGGTGATATGGATGATTGAGGAATAAAGTTATGTAATTTCTGTTTTATGTTCCGTGTTTTGAATTTTTTTATTATTTATTTTATTTTACGTGTGCATCTTTTATGTATTATTGTTATTGACAAATGATAATTTAAATTGTTGTGATGACTTTCATTTTGCTGAATTAATTGGCTGGTTCTCAGATAGACGTTGGAAACAATTGACAGGATCATGTTCCAGAAATTGGAGTACTTTTCGATAGGGTAGGTGCAAGGTTCAGGTAAAACATGAACCGATATTGGAACTACTCACCCTGAATCGAAATGATACTCCATGGAAAATTTTTCCATATAGTAAGTACATGTTTACATATATACACATGCGACGACCTGAGCACGTCATGAGCACAGCAACAGAGGAAGAAATTAGAAACCAAACAACGAAGTCAACAACGATCAATGCATCGGGCAAAGGGAAACCCAAAGATGGGAAAGTGCATCAGCACAGGATCGAGCAGCTGACCTTAAATCCATGTTTATGCAGATCAACACTACAGGTGACAATATCTATATCGGGGCCACCCTTGCGAGCGACAACTATATAGATTAAGGTATGATGAGGAGATGAAGAAGAGGAGGAGGCTGCTGATTGAAATGTCAAACGGAATCTGCCCACTAAAGAGAAGTACAATAACTTTGAAGAGAACCAGATGCTTATTAATGGCACCTGTGAGACAACTGTGAAGAGCATCTTATGGCGGAAGATTGGCAGCCACAAGATCGCTGAGAAACTTAACAATTCTATCATGAGAAAAGGGATGATGCAACACAGAGCCAAAACATGGAAACTCTTCCCCATTTGTTACCACCAGGATGCAAGCCAAGGAGGACAATCAAATTCTGAAATTCGTTTTATTTTAGGAGCGTTGCCTCTTGTGGTGCTATAGGGAAATTAGTCGTATTCTAATTATTTGGCGTAGCACTTGCACCGTCGACAGTGTTTTTGACAGTTAATGATTTTGATGAAAAACTCAGCAACTCTTAAATCACAGGTTTTTCACAAAGCAGATGGACGTTGCACACACACACAGGGAACAAGTTTCTTTTTGCAATGTCACACCAACATTTGAGTTTTCACTCTCTCATCTCAACTGGCTGAGCTACCATTCTAGAAGAACCAATACGGATAATCAATATAGGACTCAAAAAGTTCCACTCAAAAAGTTCCAAGAATTTTGATAAATAATAACAACCAAATGATAAAATTTTCAGTTATAAACCGACTTTGCTTGCTTTTCTTGCTTTTATTCAGTTTTCTTTTCCTTTCTGGAGGAGGGAGGAGCGGTGAACCGACTAGAGACCACTGTTGAGAGAGAGACCAATGCAGGATTATAGAGCAACCTAATCAAGCATCCATATGTCCACCGACCCTTGACAAAGAAAGATTGAAGGACGCAACAGCTTGTCTGATAAGTTTTATTGCTCCTAAAATATTCCAAGAGTTTGCCAAAAATGGAATGATCACATCAATGCCCTCTTTTACAGCCAATATCTTGAACTCACCTTTCTATCATTATATGGTCGGGGTCTTTCTGTATCAAAGTTTGTTTCTTCTTCTCTCTTGACTTTGGCACACAGTTTCATCTGCTTTGTCATGCAAACATGGCAATGATGTTTCACCTCTTGGAACAGCAGATCAGAGAGAAACATCAAATAGCGGCATCATTCACCATTTATGTAACTGACTCAATACATGCTCAATTGGTCCAGATAAAATCCAGTTTTTTGTATGGTAATACAGAACAGTTAATTATTAGAAAGGGGGACCTTAACCTGTATTGTGATGATTGGTAGCCAAAAATGGGGGAAAAAAGACATCCATAAAGAATAGTCAAGCATAATTCAGTCTAATCCAAAACAACCTCAACTTCGCATCACATCTGACTTGAGTAGGAAGACCAGTAATAATCAATGCCTTTCAGCAGAAAGCTATATGAGTTAGCTTCTCCCAGGAGTTTCTTAATCAAGCGCTACTATTACAAGGAGAACACGATAAAGTTCTGAACTTGTTCCCAGGGTAACCAATTCAGAAAGATTCAATACTCTACAGAAATTTAACTGAATGGTTTCAGTAATACTCCTAAAGAGCATCAGCTGAACATCCTATAGCTGTTATTGGGCAAAAAAGAAAAGAAAAAAATTAACTTCCTACAGCTGTTTCTGGATGACTGAGGGGTTAAATGAGGGCATCTTCTGATAAAAATCTTCTTCAAGAGTTTCGTGAACAGACTTGGCAGCATGAAGTGTAAACATTTACTCAAGTACATAACAAAATGCCAATGTAACAAGAATTTCTTAATTAAGGAGTTTGATTTGGAATAACTAATTTACAGAAGAAATTCTGACCAATGTTCAAACTTCCTATCTTTTCCAAAACTACAGTCTGATTAACAAGTCAAAAAACCAAAACCTCGCCTCACTCACTCCATTGCCTCTATGCAGGAACAGCCTCGACAAGTCTCGCAAAGTAAAACTGAGTGGTGATTAGGCCTCTCTCTTTTATTTTCCACCCAACCTTCTGTAATGCCCTCTCGACATCCGCCTCAGCATGCAAATAAGCTCTTGTTGCCTTGGAAGGTCCTGGGAATAATTCCCCTACCCTTTTTAACAAATCATAGTAGAACGTCTTTGGAGCAAAGCTCAGAATCAACCGACTCTCAGCCAGTGAAGCAAGGTGGGCGATCATCCCATCAGCCTGACTCTGTGGGTAATGTATGAGAACATCCAAACATATCACCGTATCATACTTCCCTTTTAGGCTCTCTAAATCACTCACTTCGAATTTTGGCATAGTTGGAGGAGATGATTGGTCATCGTTGGTGATTTGAAGCTGCTCTTTCGCCTGATTGCCAAAAAACAATCCCGAGTTAGTAACAACTGCCTTCTTAAATGGCGATGAGACAAAAGAGACAAGCTTAATCAGTCATGCAGAGTCAATTGAAAGCAACCCAAGGTTTGAAGTATTGCCATAGAAACATCTGATAATGCACTTGTCACTGTACACACAATTGGAAATTTGGAAGTTTTCTAACAGAAGCAGTGAATGGCAAAGCATGCGCATAGAATTATTAATCAATCATTCAGGAATCATATGTGCCTGTAATAGCTCTGAGAAGGGCAGTTGATTGAAGATTCACCTGTTTCTCAGCCTCGGAAACCATAGCAGCAGAGATATCACTGGCATATACGATAGCGCCTTCCTTTGCCAGCGGAATAGCGAGGCACCCCGTGCCACACCCAGCATCACAGACGGTGACCCCTTGAAGAGACCCCTCATCAGTCAACATCTTCATCACATTCTCCACGGTCTTGGAGTGCCCAAGCCGTATGTCACGCTGGACTTTATTGACTTCATCTGTCTCGCCATATATCTTTTTCCATCTCTGGAACCCTGAGTTGTTGAAGTACTCCCTAACCACCTCCTTGTCTTTACCGCCCACCTCCTCTGCCTGGAGCTGCCGCCTCCTCTCTGGATCCGTCAGTGTGAGCACAGCGGCCAAAGCAGCCACTGAGCTGCCGCCAATGACGGCGATTGCTGCGCCATCCACGGACGCAAAGTCGGCTGCCGCAGTGGAGAGGGGCGGAATCGCGAACTGGGTAAACGTTCTCAACCTCGGTGTTGCCTTTGCCGTCTTGATTGGGCTAGGATTCAGTGCAGTCTTCCCGTTGTTCGCATTGTGGAAGCAAATGGGGGATGTCAAGGACACCGAGCAAGCCATTCTATAATTATCTACACCTGCTGACGCTCTGGTGAGTAAGCCTAGATTGCGAGGTCGTCGATTAGGCCCTGAAATGGGCGCGAGTTAACAAGACAGATAGCTTAATTCTCTTAAAACGCCATAAGAAACCCTCAAGGGAAGCACAATTAAAGAGCAAGCAGAGAAGACTCTAATGGCAAAGCACTGACAATTCTTGAACTAGCTCATGCAGAACAAAGGCTACATTTTGAGCAACAGGGGCTTTACAGTACTATGACTAGGATGGTCAAAGAAGTAGCAGACCTAACAAGAAAGGACCAATGCGGGACAAACCCAGTTACCAGATTCTGGAGATGGGCAAGATTCTCGGAGAGCCAACTTCAATGGAACTGCGCAATTAGCATGATGGGGAGGTCACGCGAGCAAGCAGGAACCTGGGTCTGCCTCTCAAAGCCGCAGAAAGAAATCTCTTCTTGCGGCCTCTCTCATGGTCTTGTTCTCTCCGACGAGAGATATCCAAAAGACTGCAGTGGAGCGCAGGGGCAGGGGGAGCGAAGCGATGGTCGAGATGAAGTGGATAGGGCGATGACGTGGACGAGTCATTGGACAAGAGATGTTGACGTGGCCGGGCTATTCAGTGACTGACATGTGGCGCCATATTAGTGGATATGAGTGAGATAATATATGTCACTGGGTTACCTGGAATGTTGGCGGAATATTTTATCCTTTTTCCCCTTTTTTGAGAGTGAAGAATTTTCCTTTTTCTTTTTATTTTTTTTATCGAGATGGAAAACAAACAATTTTTTTTTTTTGGGAAGATCATAATTTTTAAGGGCAAGAAAGGGAAAAAAAATGAAAGAAAAATTCAATTAGAAAGATGCCTTACCTTATGCGTAAATGTATTAATTACTATTGCAACCAAACATATAAATAAATTTATAGGAAAAAGAGAGTGAGTGAGAAGGCGGGCTTAATGAACGAGACAATGACAAGGGCAAGTGCAATAATGGCACTCATCTGCCCATGAGCGTTAGTAGTCTCGCTAGTGTTTGGGCTTGCCTTGGGCATCACCCTCAATGTTTGTGCGTGAGAGAGAGAGAGAGAGAGGGGCTAGCTTGCCATGGCTCTAGGTGAGGGCTACAAATTTGTGGTAGGGCCAATGCGGCGGCCCTCGTCAACCTAGCTTTTACCGACAAGTGTGATGGGTAATCTCGCTCAAACTTGAATACTCTCTTTGTGTTCGCGTAATTCGATAGCGAATCGCTCATAGATCAAAATTTCTAAAAATGCTTAACTTTTTGCTGTGGATAATTTTTTGGCCCTCCTGCCGACCATCATAAGAAAAGACGCGATCTTTGACTCGTTCCTGAGGAACAAAATTGACATTTCTCTGGTTTTTCATTAACAAGCATCATTTTACTTGACTTACTTGCCAACAAAAAATGCCCCCCAAAGCCAACGCCACGTAGTCTTTTACACACTGGTGCAAACACCCAAAACAACATTTCTTTTCAAGGTTTTCCTAAGCCAAATTAAATTAGGGTTCCAGAAATGAAAAAGGCCGTGATTATCTTTGACTGGAGTTCATACCCAGGATTGGGGCCTCAACTATTTTCCAGTGGGGGCAATATTGAAATAAAGAGACAAAAAAGATTAGAAATATAAATCAAATCCCCACTCATTCAAAAGGGGACATTACTATTCATTTTATAGTTGTCCTTGATTATGCGTTCATATACTAAAAACATCGCATAATTGCTTCATTGTCTATGATCCTACATACGTATTTTTATAGAAAAGTGATTGATCAATCATTCATGAATCAATCATGTGCGACCTATGCTATATCAAATGGAGCATAGAATAGCCAAATACTTACCCCAATGCAGGTATAACCTTTCGCTTGTAGAAAAAATTACGGCCTTATAGCACAATCTTTGGCCGGTTGGACATAGTAGACATCAATTTGGGTTTCAATCCACAAAAAATTGTTAGGTTGTCTACTTGACAATGAGTGTCACATCTGAAATTGGGTACACAATGTACGGACACTCAAAACGGCATTGGTTTTTTTCTTTTTCCCAAGGTACTTCAAATTCAAATTGGGGTTTTAAGTTTCCACGTGTAAAAGCCTAAAAGTGACCTTTCAAACTTATCAATTCATCTATTATCTCCGTTGGTAAGGACTAATTCTTCTATCTCATACAAATATCAACTATGAGTAGCTTCATGTAAAACGGTTTACTCCTTGATTCACTAGTTTATGTTTGCTTGGAATTACTTCAATCAACCAACATTTGGCTTTTTATGTTCTTCTTTTCCCCCAATCAATCATTGATAACACATATTCTAATGCATTCAACACCATTAGCGATCACATTTGCTATTTAGGAGAGATTTGATTTTGAAACCTTAAATTCAAATTGATGTGTGATACTTCGACAGAAATAAAATCTCTTATTTATTCATGATGACTTTCATAGCATACAAGACATAAGTAAACATCTCATGCATTTAGCAATACTCATACATTTCTACTAGCCTACAACTATTTCCTTTATTTCTTCTTGTGCTTCTAAGGATGACTTGTTGAACTTTGGCAGGTACCACAATTCTAGCACGAAATGCATATCAGCCACCCTATGTGGTGGAAGCAGTAAGGCTCTTCCTCCATGTAGACGACGGGCGAACAAATTAAGGAATACCACAATCTTTTGCCATATTAGATGTATGAGTTTCTGAATGAGACTGCAAAAATAAGCTATAGAGAGCAGCATTAGCAACAACAAATAGAGGAGGAAGAAGGAGAGGCCTGGGAACAACAATGATGTAGGCAAAGCAATGGAGAGGAAAAAGGAAAGGATCATCATGAAGCGAAAGATGCGAGCACCGTGAGTAGTATGAAAGGCTGGTAGATGAGCGACGAGCGGAAGGGACAAGGAGCAATGTAGAAGGAGAGCAAAGATAGAGAAGAACATGGTGATTGGGTGGGTTTCGAATGGAGAATCGGACCTCCCTTGATACTTCACTTCAATGAAGTTGAGCAAAGTTGGAATGATGAAAGTAAGTGTGGCACGCGTGTTTCTCCATTGATTACGATAAAAAATAGGCATTCTTGGATTTGTATATATTTTGAGAAAGAGGGAGAGGACAAGGATCAACAATAGTAGAGAGAATGTTGAGAAAAAGGTAGAGAACTAGGTGCAATAGTTGAGGAAGGGAGCAAAGTCAATTTATAACGTCCGTCTCACATGGTTTTGCACGTTGGTCTTAGAATAATGTTAGGCACCCCTGAGGACCACAGTCAACAGAGGACCACCATCAACAGACAGTGTTTATTGACTGTGGTCCTCGAGGTGTCAACATCAACCAAGACCGAGGTGCAAGACTCCCTTGTCGAGGGCATCAACGACTTGGTTTATCACTGTTGTAAATGCAAGACCAAGAGTTCTCGTCTGATTGTGCATACATTTATTTTTGTCAACCATCCAACACGGTTCTTTTGCAGAAATTGTTTTCCAAATCCTTCCAATTAGTGTAAAAATGACATTTGTTTGGAGTGAATTTGGTTAACTCTATTCTCACATCCACTCTTTTAGGAGATATTTTTGTGTGAATCGAGGACATGTGAGCCAAGTGCATCTCAATTCTGAAATCATGGAACCCATCAAAATTATAGGCCGGCACATTGGACTCACATGTACTGGAATCATTAAAGAATTTTTCCCTTATTGGACTCAAAGGCCAATCAACCTTGGGTCCTCCTAGGATTGTGAGGTACTATGCCTATAATTGTTGCAGGTTCTCCCTTAAATTTGCCTAAATTGTGAGTAGAAAGAACTAGAACAACTCATAGGACAAGCAAGCATTATGAAAATGCTCAGTGATGAATTTGATTTCGTTTGTTAGCACGAAATTGTAAAATCGACACTAATTGCAGGACTCTGAAGACAGACTAGCACAAGATCGCATAAGAACCCCATTAATCGCAAAATATTCGAAAGCAAATATAACCTTTCACTCATAGAAAAATTACAGCCTTACAGCACAATCGTTGGCCTGTTGGACATAATAGTCATCAATTTGGGTTTCAATCCGCAAAGCACTGTTAAGTTGTCTACTTGACAACACGTCTCACGTCCAAAGTTGAGGGATACCATGCACGAACACTCAGGATTAAGAAATTTTTTTAGGTACTTTAAAAATCAAGTTGGGGTCTTAAGTTTTCACGTGTAAAAACCCGAAAGTGACCTTTTAAGCTTATCGATTCATCTAATATCTCTACGTATAAGAATCCATTCTTCTATTGGATACAAACATCAACTATGAGTAGCTTCAGGTAAAAAGTTTACTCCTTGATTCATCAGTTTTTATTTGCTTAAATTTCTTCCATCAACCAACATTTGGCTTTTATCTTCTTCTTTTTCCCCTACTTAATCACCGATAGAACAAATTCTAATGCATTCAACACCATTAGTGATTGCATTCTCTGTTTAGGAGATACTTGATTTGAAATCTTAAACTCAAATTGACGTGCAATACTTCAACACAAATAAAATCTCCTGTTTATTGTCCCAATGACTTTCTTAGCATACAAGACACAAGTAAACATCTCATACATATAGCATTACTGATACGTTTCCCCTAGCCTACGACTACAACTGTCATTTATTTCTTCTTGTGCTTCTAAGGATGACTAGCTGGTAGGTACTAGAATTCTAACACAAAATGCATATCGGCAACCCTATGTGGCAAAGGTGGTGGCATTCTTCTTCTAGGCAATCAATGGGCAAACAAATTGATGAATACTAGAATCTTTTGCCTTACTAGGTGTATGAGTTTTTGAACAACACCAAACAAGTAAGTTGTAAGAAAATAGCATTGGCAACGGCAAATAGAGGGGGAAGAAGGAGAGGCTTGAAAACAATAGTGACATAGACAAAGCAATGGAGAGGGAAAAGGAAAGGAGCGGGAGGAAGCAAAAGATATGGGCACCACAAGCAGCATTAAAGGTTGGTAGATGAGCGACATGTGGAATGGACAAGATGCAATATAGAAGGAGAGCAGAGATGGAGAAGAACATGTGATGCGGTGGGTCTCGAATGTACAGTTGGGCCTTCCTTGGTACTTTATAGTAATGAAGTTGAGTAGAGCAGGAACGATGAAGGTAAGTATGGGATACAAGTTCCTCTATTGATCATGACCAAGGATAGGCATTTGTGGATTTTTACAAATGTGGAGAAAGAGGAAGAGGACGAGGAGCAACGGCAGAGAGGACGTCGAGAAAGAGTAAGAGATCGAGGTGCAATAGCAGAGCGATTGTCGAGAACGGAGCGAAGTCAATTTCTACCGAGTCTGTCTTAGATGGACTGATTAATGGGCACTTGTATCGATTCACAAAAACATACGTACCAATCGGACAGGGACTCATTTTTTTGGGTTCCGAAGACCGAGACCGCACCAAGTCATCGATGCCCTCTACAGGGAGTCTTGCACCTGGTTGTCAACATCAGCAATCCAGTCGACCCGGCTGGTCGATCGACAGTGTGCGTGAATAGCGGCTTGAATTGCTGATGTTGACAACACGGCTGGTTCATTTTTTTATTTGGAAACCAGTTGGTTGACTTGGTGCATCAAAATTGACTTGGTGCACCAAACATTAGAGTCCCTGGCTATTCTTTTGCAGAAATTATTTTTTGGATCATTCAAATTTATGTAAAAATGACATTTGTTTGGTGAATTTACTTTATTCTGTTCTCATACTCAAACTGTTTTAGGATATATTCTTGCAAGAATCTAGATCATATGATCCTAGTGCATCTCAATTTTTGAATCATGGAACCTATCAAAATTATGAACTTACGGGCATTGGGCTTTACATATACGAGAAATTAAGAATTTTTCCCTTATCGTACTCAGAGCTTAATCAACCTGGTGATATACCCACAATCGTTGTAGATTCTCCATTAAATCTAGCTAAATGATGAGTTGAAAGAGCAAGGATACCCCATAAGACAAGCAGGTATTGTGAAAATGCTGAATAATGAATTTGATTTCATTCGTCAGCATGGCCACATAAAATGGAGCACCTAGTGAAGAAATTAAACCCCCAATTTGCACAACATATTCTCCTACTGTAATGACAACATATGAACTAGATGAAAAGGAGGGGGAAAAATTGTGTGCATAATAAGTGTTGCTTTAGTTCATCTACTACTTCACTACATAGTGAGCATACTATATGAGAATCACTTTGTATAAAAAAAGACAAGGATAAATGACACAATAATCCTTAAACTTTGATTCAATATAGAATGTCATTCTTGTACTCTTAATTTGATTAATATAATTCTTGAATTATCTCTAAATATTCAATCTAGTTCATAAACTTTCAAATTTTTCAATTTAACCACTCAACTTTTCACAAAAATGTCAAATCAATCCTTTGATACTATTCTACACCATTGCACAAATTGGTCTATTTTGTGGCTCCATATGCTCAAAAGTGGCACGACTCGCTATTGGCAAACTGGCTCCTAACGCCGGATAAGAGAATTCAACAATGTCTTCAAAGGGAGACAAGTGTAAATCAAATGTGACTCACATTGGCGATGCCCATACATATTTATGATCTTCAATTGAGAAAAAAGCAGTTGTTTGGATGCTACTAAGGAATCGAAAGAAGACAGACGATCTTTCCGTCCAATGAGATTCACCGACGTTGCTTTCGTGGTCCGTTGTTTCTCAGCAGCCGCAGACAGATCGAAAACATATATAAATGCATTGACAAAAGGTAAAGAGACATCAGCTCGGAAGAAGATAATCACCTACAGAGAAAGACAGAGCTCTACATTGGCCACGGCTAAAAGTGAGAGGTTGAAAAATGGAGCCCAGTAGCGATGCAATGGGTACCAAAAATCAAGACGAATTGCACGACTCCGCAGAGAGAGGGAGAGACGAAGAATGAGGTCTTTCTTTCAGTGAGTCACCCAAAACCTCTTCTTTCAAGGTTTTCCAAAGCCAAAAAAAATTTTGGGTTCCAGAAATAAATTGGCCGTGATTATCTCTGAGTGGGGCTCATATCCGAGATCAGAGCCTCAGCCAATTGCCAGTGGGGGCAATGATGAAATAAACAGATAAAAGATTAGAAATGTAAATTAATTCTCTACCCATTAAAAAGGTGACATTACTACTTTTGTTTACAATTATCCTTGCTTATGCGTTCATGTGTTGAAAACATCGCATAATTGCTTCATTGTCTATGTACTAAATATGTATTTTTCCACATAAATGACTGGATGATCATTTAGGAATCAATCATTGGCAACCTATGCTTTAGCAAATGAAGCATAAAAGGGCCAATTACTTACCCCAAAGCAAGTATGACCTTTCGGTCAAAAGAAGAATTTAAAAAAAAAAAAAAAAAAGAGGCCTTGTAGCACAATCTTTGGCCCGTTGAACATTATAGACGTAATTTGGGTTTCAACCCGCCAAGCGTTGTTAAGTTGTCCACTTGATAGCAAGTATCTGCATCCAAAGTTAAGGAACAGAACACACGAATACTCAAAACAGCCTCGTTTCTTAAGGTGTTTTAAAATTAAATTGGGGTTTTATTTCAAGTTTGCCTCGGATATCAAGGAATTTGGGATTGAAGGATTGAAAATTGGGGCTTAAATTTTCACCCATAGAAACCTGAAAGTCACCAAATAAGCTTATCGATTTATCTAAGGATAAGTACATTGGAAGTCTTAAAATTTATTAAGAAAATGAAATGAGTCTTAAAACTTTAAAATGTCAATCAAATTCTATAACTTGTCAAATTAATGCAATTGAGTCATTCAGTCAACTCCGTTCAACTTGACTAAAAGAAAATGATGATGTGGCCTTTTTTTAAAAATATTTTCTCTCTCTTATGTGTCTAAGTCATGAAACTAATGATAAAATGATGTCATTGTGGTGCAAAATTAATTTTTAATGCAAATGTTATTTAAATAAATTTTAAAAATAGGGTTAATACTCTAAAAAATCATAAGTTAGTACGCTTGTGACAAATTTATCCTAAACTACTTTTTTTACTATAAAAAATCCCAAACTAGTATATTCATGATGAATTTACATAAAACTAACTTTTTGATAATAAAAAACCCCAAATTGATACGTTTATAACAAATTTAATCTAAACTAACTTTTTGACTACCAAAAATCCCAAAATGGTACACTTGTGACAAAGTTATTCTCAATTAGCTTTCATCAAATTTCAAGGTTAAATTTGCTGAACTAGATGACATATGGTGAGGTAGTATGGTCATGTAATAAGTTCACGTGGAAATTTATAGGGTAAATATCATGAAAAATCCCAAACTTCTACACCCATAACAAATTTATCAATACTCTTGTGATGAATTTAAGATAAACTTGTGACAAGTTTGGGACTTTTTGTGGCATTAATCACCATAACATGTTATCATCCACGTCAACAAATTGAATAGTAAAATTTGACTAAAGTTAATAGATAGTAAATTTGTCATAAATGTAATTTTTAAGGATTTTTGGTGGTCAAAAAAATATTTTTGAATAAATTTATCACAACTTTACAAGTTTGGGGCTTTTTACTGTCAAAAAATTAATTTAAGATAGATTTATCACAAGTGTATCGATTTGGGCTTTTACTAGTCAAAAAATTAGTTAAGGTAAATTGTCATAGAGAAATTAGTTTAGGGTTTTTTAGGGTATCAACTCTTAAAAATAATTTACATTTGGATAAAAAGGGGGAAGGATGAGAAACCAAATGGTGAGCCCATACTATTGCCCGGCCATTGCCAAGAAGGGCCGGTGGGGTTTGCCAATCCTTGAATAGAGGTCAGCAACCTAGACTTGATCAACGGCCACCATTGCAAAGGGTGAGCAGCCGTGAGGGCTTTTAAAAAAAAAAAATTAATCTAAATAAAATTTATATTAAAAATCAAATTTGCACTAAAACAATGTTTTTGAGTCATCTCATCTCCACATAAAATAAAGAAAATAATAAAAAACTACTTCAATATTTTCCGTTAGTCAAACTAGACAAAATTAATGAAAGAACTTGATTGAATCAATTTGCTAAGTTTTAAGATTTGATTGTACTTTTTGTAAGTTTTAAACTTAATTGTATTTTCGTGACAAGTTTTAGGGCTTCCAGTGTACTCCCATTAATCTAATATCTCCATGGATAATGAATTTTCCATCTCATCTAATGTCAATTATGAGTAGCTTTTTGTGAAAAGGCTTACTCCTTAGACTATCAATTTTATTTGCTTGGAATTTCTTCAATCTACCAATCACCGATAGCACAATTTTATTTGCTTAGGATATCTCCACGGATAATGATTTTTCTATCTCATATGTTTTATCCTGCCTGTCATTTCCTTTGTTTCTTCCTGGGCTGCTAACAATGACCAATTGAACTCTAGTAGGTACTACAATCCAAACACAAAATGTGTATCAACAATTATACATGGAAAAATTGGGGCGCTCTTCCTCCTAGCAATCGATGGTAGAACAAGTGCAGGAAAATGAACACTAGAATCTTTTGCTTTACACAAAGAATGAGTTTTTGAATGAGACCGCATAAATGAGTTGCAAAGAGCAATATCGAAAATGGCAGATAAAGGAGAAAAAAAGGAGAGGCTTGGGAATAACAATGAGATAGGCAAAGCAATGGAGAGGGAAAAGGAAAGGATCGTGAGAAGGCCAAAGATATGGGCAGTGTAAGTAGTATTAAAGGTTGGTAGATGAGCAACAAGGGGAAGGGATAAGGAGCAATAGAGACAGAGAGCGAAGATGGAGAAAAACAAGGTGATGGGGTGGGTTTCAAATGGAAAATTGGAATTCCCTTTATACTTCACTGCAATGAAGTTGAGCTCATGAAGGTAACTATGGCATGTATGTTTCTCCATTGATCATGATCAATAGGAGGTATTTTTGGATTTGTATATGGAGAAAGAGAAAGAGGATCAGAAGTAGTAGCGGAGCGAATGTTGAGATAGAGGAAGATAATGAGATGCACCGGCAGAGCAATTGTTGAGGGAGGGAGCAAGTGATTTTATAATGAGTTTGTCTTAAAATGGACTGATTATAATGAGTCTGTCTTACATGCAGAGCGCTTTGGACAAAATTGTTTATGCAGGGTTGGACAAAATTGTTTGTGCTCGGACGCTTTAGAAGACAAAATTGTGTCATAGTTGACAAAATTGTCTGGGAAACAATTTTGTCAACTTTTTTGACTTATTAATGTAAGAACTTTATTGCCTCAACACCGTCGTGCATAAACTTTTTGGACTTATAATCAAATGCATAAGGCCTTGGGCCGAGGACAATCACCTTAGGCGTAAACTTTTTGGACTTATAAAAATTCAATAATTAATTTCTTCAAGATAATCTAATGCGTGATGGGGTGAGTGATTCCAAAATGGAAATTTTTTAGTGAGGATTTTTGTGGTTAAGTGTATGGAGTAGTGTATACGAGGAAGAAACGAAAAGGAATAAGAAAAGATAGAACGATCTCCTTCCAAGGTATAAAGGCCACGCCACCAACCGAGGATGAGGACCGAGATCTACGAACTTCACCACCAAGGCCTAAAGCTTCCACTAACCAAGGATAAAGGACTTCGGAATAGGAGAAGCTCACTACCAAGGCCTAAAGATTTCACCAGCCAAGGATAAAGGGCTTCTTAGCTCACCACCAAGGAGTGATCTATGCTTCAAGTTTAAAGAGATCAAAATGAGTTATCCACTCTTCGAAGGAGTTCACTCAAGCAGAGGAAATCTCACCATTTTCATTGATCAAATTCGTATCTCCCATACATTGAATAGTTTTCCCCTATTTATAGAAGGATTTTAGCCTTAAGAAATATTAAAAACAAACTTTAATGACCTAGGAACTTAAACCTTCGACTCTTGAACTACATAACAATAAAAACACCTAAGAACTTAAGAAATGCCTTTATTAGCACGGGAACTAAATGTATTTAATCTTTGGCCTTCCGCATTCTCGAACCTTTAGCTTTCCATATTCTTGAACCGCATTCTTGAACCTTTGGCTTTTTGTATTCTTGAACCGCATTTGTGAACCTTTAGCCTTCCAAAATTCGTGCTTCTCCCTTGACCAGAAAATAATCCTCCTGAAACTTTATCAATTGGTCATGCAAGACATCTAAAATGGTCTCCCAATGATAGTTATCGATATAGCACCAAGTACCGATACGTAATTAACATTATTAATTCAAAATGATCCATTGAAACACATAATGTCCAATTTCTTTCTTGGCTTGGATAAGTATCGATGGTTCTGAGTTGGTCGATGGAGCTATGTTGGATGCTCCCGCATCATCCTCCTCGGGTTGTTTGAGATTTGTCCTCAAATCTAGAAAGTTTTCATCCTCCAAGTAAGGAGAAAGTGTGACATCCTGAAATTCGACCCCGTTTCGATAAAGTGAAATGGGCGTCGGCGTCTTTATGGCCTTTTTCTCTCGATCACTCACGAGTTAACTAACCTATTGGGTAAAGCCGTTAAGGGATGTATCACTGTAAAATCCTAAAAGCTACCTAATTGGTTAGATTGAGCTAAAATCACGCCCGATCAATTTTTAACCACGAAATTGAACTCGATTTCGGGAATCGAATTTTAAGCGCGTCATAGTTCTTATTTTTTTAGGATCCTGTCTCATCGCTCGTCAATTTATTGACGAGTCCGAAATTTCAATAAAGAAATTATCGGAAGAAAAATTGAAGCCCAAAAGAAAAGGAAAAGAGAAAAGGAAAATTTAAATAAGGAATTATACATTTCCTTTTCTTTTTCCTCTCTCTCTCTCTCTTTTCTTTTCTTTCTTTCTTTCTCTCTTCTCTCTCTCTCCTTTCCCCCTCGTGCGAATTCCCCACCGCCCACTTTATCTCTCTTCTTTGACTAGTCAAAACCCCCACACCCTTATCTCTCTCTTTTCTCTCCTCTCTCTTCTTTCTTCCTCTGCACGCTCGACCGAACCCCTTTTCTTCTTTCTTCTTCTCCTTCTTTTCTCCACGCCGAGCGAACCAGAAGCTGTAGCTCGCCCTCAGCCGCTTGCCGCTCGTCCCGCTCGCCGCACCGCCGCACCGCCGCCCGCGCCCGTGCGCTCGCCGCCGTCCGCGTGCGCCCAGGCCGCGCGACCCAGCTGCTGTTCGCTTCTGTTCCAGCTCCGACCAGCCCATCTCCGGCCACCTTCGGCCACCGCCAACCCCGCCGGACCTCCCCCGCAACCCCCTCGCCCTCCGCCGGCTTTCCCTCGCCGCCCTAGCCGCCGGAGCAGCTCAGATCGGCTCCGTCCAGCAGACCCACGGAGTGGGTTTCAGCAACTTCGGGCCCGCTTTTGGGCCGTTTCCCGGCCCCGAACCCGAGCCGTGCTTTGGGAACAATCGTTCCTCGCGTCGCCGCCGTCGGATTGATCCGATTTGCGAGCGATTTGGTGAGTAATCTCACTAATCCTGGATTAGTTGGCTAATTATACTTAAGGTTGGTTTAGATTTAATTAATTATGTTTAGGTTGTTAGATTAGAATAAATTAGCAATTATTAGTGAATTGTGATGCGATTTAGATAAATTGATTGTGCAATTAGCAAGTAGACGTGGTCTACTAATTATTGGAAGTGCCTCGGGATTTTTCCTGACCCTTAGTGGGCTCCAATTAGACTTTTCGGGCCTAAGTGGATTTTTTAGTATTTAAATATTAATTTTCGGAATTATATTAAATAATTATTTATTTTCCGAAAATTCAACTGAGATGGCCCGAACCGGAAAATTATGCTGATGACCGTGGTGAAGTCCGTTTATGTAATCGGGCTTTATTTTGAGCTAAATTGAATTTTTAATAATAATTATTTAATTTTCGAAATTAATAAATAAATTAATTATTTTTCGGAAATTAAGATTTTGATGGCCGACGACCGAAATCTCGTGCTGATCGTCATGGTGCAGTCCGTTTATTTATTTGAGCTCTACGTTGTATGGAATTGAATAAATTGTGATATTTTAGGATTTACCCTAAATTGATTGGAATTGATTGAGATTGAATTGTTGATTGATGAATGGCCAAGTATGTTTATTCAGCATTTATAGTGCTTTGTTGAGTTGTAAAGTGAGTAGAATGACGAGAGTGAATCGTAAGTACTGATTGAACCAATCGTGTATGGACCTACGTGGTCTCGGTGATTGGGACATCATCGGCGAAAACGGCGCCTTAAAGAACGCACGTATCGGTCTAGTACTCATATTGTTATAGGCATGTATGGTTCGGTGACTAAGGGTGTCACCGGCGAAAACTGGCGCCTTAAAGAACGCATACACTTGTCTATTAAATACATTGTTATAGGCATGTGTGGTTCGGTGATTATGGAACTCACCGCGAAAAACGGCGCCTTAAAGAACGCACACAATTGTCTATTGAGTACATGGTTATAGGCATGCGTGGTTCGGTGATAAGGGCATCACTGGCGAAAACGACGCCTTAAAGAACGCACGCAATTTTCTATTGATCAAATCATTGTAGGCATGTGTGGTTCTATGATTGGGATATCACCGCGAAAACGACGCCTTAAAGAACGCACGCAATTGTCTATTGATCAAATCATTGTAGGGCATGTGTGGTTCTGATGGATATCAAAAACTACGCCTTAAAGAACGCACGCAATTGTCTATTGATCAAATCATTGGCATGTGTGGTCGGTGATTGGGATATCACTCGGCGAAAACGCGCCTTAAAGAACGCACACGCTGTTCGGTGGATATGTCACCTTGGCGGTTGACGCCCGAGAGCATTGATGTGGCTCGTGACCGAGTGCTCGATGAAAGAATATATGGTGTGGAATCAATGACCCGAATGGTCCGTTCGACATGTAATCGACTAGGTCGATTAATCCTTGCTTTGATTTGATGTTGTGAATTGATTGACTCAATGGAGATGACCGTGAGTGGTCTTGTTGGCATATAATCGACTAGGTCGATTTGATCGATGCTTCCATCGATGATATGACCGTTTGGGTGCCTATGTTAAATTGTACCGACTTGCGGTGGGATCGGAGGCCAAGGTAAGTCCTCCGCCCGTGCGTGTTTAGGCAACTCGTAGTATAATAGTTTATCTAATCGGGCTTAGTGGGGTAGAACTCGCTAAGACGTAGTCTCATCCCGCCTTGGGAAAACCATTTCGGGACCCCGCCAAGAGCCGAGAAGGAGGAATCCGAGAAGGAGGACTCTGAGGCGAATCTTAAGGAGAAAGATTTTTAGGAGAAGATGATAATCCCGAGAAGGGCCTTGAGTACGGCCTGGATGGCTGAGAGTTTATCTTCTTTTGAGATTTTTCATTTTGATGTGAATAGAGTTTAAAGTAAAAAGTTGTGAAGTGCTCTAGTTTGTGGTTTGTATAAAAGTTTGGTTATAAGTTTCAATAGGAAAAATATGGCCCTACTTTTCTATCCCATCGTTTTATTGTCTGGGGATTTTAACTGTTTCCGCATGTGCTTAATAAAAGAAAGGGCTCCATACATTGTCCCGGGATATCGCATTATAAAATCGACCAAGTCTCGTGCCCGAGGATCGGGCGTTGAATGTTGCCGAAACTCCAAACTCTCCAGGAAGGTCAATCTTGTAAGCATTGTCACAAATTCACTCAATAACTTTAAAGAGACCATCAGCTTTAGGCATGAGCTTGTTCTTTCGTCGAAATGGAATTCTCTCATTCCTCAAGTAAAGCCGTACAAGATCACCCGGTTGAAATTGAGTCTTCTTGCGATGTTGATTAGCTTTCTTTTTGTAAGATTCGCTAGCTTTTTCGATCTTGATCGAATTTGCTCATGGAGCTTCTTCATTAATTCAGCTCTTTTCTTGCCATCAAAGCTTACTTGAGAGTTAGATGGAATTGGAATCAAATCAATGTGTGTGAGAGGATTAATTCCATACAGAACTTCAAATGGCGATCGACCAGTAGTATAACTTGATGATCGATTGTAAGCAAATTCAGAATGCACAAACTTTAAATCATAATCTTTTAATGATTTACTCACCATACCACAAAGAATAGTGGTTAGAGTACGATTTGTTACCTCCGTTTGGCCATCAATTTGGAGATGACAAGCTGTGTTGAATAAGAGTCTTGTACCAAGCATTCTCCATAGTGTTTTCCAAAAGTAGCTTAAGAACTTGGAATCACGATCCGACACAATGGTCTTTGGTACTCCATGAATGTGAATAATCTCTTTGAAATATAATTCAGCAATATGAGATGCATCATTGGTCTTGTGACATGGCATAAAATGAGCCATTTTAGAGAACTGATTGATGACCACCATGATAGCATCTTTTCCTCTTTGAGTTCTTGGTAGAGCCACAATGAAATCCATGCTAACATCTTCTTAGGGCTGCAATGGTACCAGAAGTGGAGTATACAAACCTTGATGGAAATGGCTTTTTGATCTTTGACAAGTTGCACACCTTGAGATGATAGCATGCACATGTCCACTCATCTTTGGCCAATAGAAATGCTCTTGAAGAACCTCAAGAGTTTTGTTAATACCAAAATGACCAGCCAACCCTCCACCATGCACCTTTCGAATCAGCAATTCGTGAAAAGAACTCTTCGGCACACATAATCGATTTCCTTTAAAAAGAAACCCATCTTGCAAAGAATATGTACCTTGAACTCCCCGCTTGCAATTGTTGATAATGGATGAGAACTCCGCATCTTCAAAATAAAGTTCTTTCATTGATTGAAATCCAAGAATCCTAGAGTCCAGAATAGCAAGCATAGAATATCTTCTCGATAAAGCCTTTGCTACAACCTTAGTGTGCGCAGGTTTATATTTTGAGACAATATAAAAGAATTGAAGAAATTCTACCCATTTTGCATGTCTCGAATTAAGCTTGCGTTGGCCGCTAATAAACTTAAGCACCTCATGATCATAATGAAGGACAAATTGTTTTGGCCTTAAATAATGACTCCAATGACTAAGAGCTTGGACAATGGCATAGAACTCTTTGTCATAAGTTGAATAATTCCTCTTGGAATTGGATAACTTCTCGCTAAAATATGCCAATGGCTTTTATGCTTGCACCAGAACATCACCAATACCAACTCCGCTTGCATCACACTCAACTTCAAATACTTAATCAAAATCATGAAGTGCAAGGATAGGGGACTCACAAAGTTTCTGCTTGATTACCTCAAAGGCGTTTTGAGCAGCCTTTGTCCATTCAAAAGCACTATTCTTCATGCATTTAGTTATAGGAGCCATGACGGTACTAAAGTTTTTGACAAAATGTCGATAGAAAGAAACAAGTCCATGAAAACTTCGTACATCAGAAATGGACTTCGGAACCGGCCAAGTCTTCATAGCTTCCACCTTGGTTTGATCAACAGAGATTCCATCTTTGGAAACCACATAACCAAGAAACACAATGCTTGGAGAGAAGAACTCACATTTCTCCATTTTAGCATATAGTTTTTTATCTCTCAAGACATTTAAGACCTATTTTAAATGAGAGATATGCTCCTCCTCATTCCTACTATAAACAAGAATATCGTCGAAATAAACAACGACAAATCGACCAATAAAGGAACAAAGAACCTCGTTCATAAGTCTCATGAAGGTACTCGGAGCATTAGATAATTTGAATGGCATAACCAACCACTCATAAAGGCCTCCCTTGGTCTTGAAAGCCGTCTTTCATTCATCACCTTCTCGCATTCTAATTTGATGATAACCACTCTGCAAATCTATTTTTAAAAACACAGAATAACCATATAATTCGTCAAGCATATCATCAAGTCTAGGTATATGGTACCTATACCTAATGGTGATGTTGTTGATGGCCCGGCTATCAACACACATTTGGTATGTACCATCCTTCTTAGGTACAAGTAGAGCCAGAACAAAACAGGGACTCATGCTTTCTCGAACGTATCATTTGATGATAAGTTCATCGACTTGTCTTTGCAACTCCTTTGTTTCCTCTGGATTGCATCAATAAGCTGGCTTGTTTGGTAGTGGAGCACTAGGGATCAAATCAATTTCATGTTGAATACCTCTTACGAGAGGTAATCTAGGTGGCAAATCCTCCAGGAACACATCTGCAAATTCTTTCAACAAGCAATGCATTTTTGGATGTATGGGTCCCTCTATATCACTTTTTTTCTCGACTACAAGCAAAGTAAATACATTCTTTTGTTTGCTAATGGCTCTCTAAACCCGTGTCTCACTCAAGAACAGATTTTCCTTACAAGTGTTTCCCTCCCTAGGTTGAATATTATGTATCGAAGAAGGATTTAAGGGTAAAAAAGTAATGTATTTTTGTTCCTTACGAAAAGAGTGTGTTTTTCCAATCATCATACATAGCATTTATGTCAAATTGCCATGATCTATCCAATAACAAGTGGCATGCCTCCATAGGAATCACATCACATACAACCTGATCTTGATAGTTCTTCCTAATCAAAATGATATAAGAATTTGTTTGCTTACCTTGAGTTCATTCCCTTGATTGAGCCATTGGAGCTAGTATGATTGAGGATGTTTCGTTGTTGGAAGCTTCAGCTTGTCCACAAGAGTTGTCGAAGCAACATTGGTGCAGCTCCCACCATCGATGATCACCGAACACATCTTTCTGTTAATAGTGCAATGGGTGTGAAATATATTCTCCCTTTGCTTTTTATCAGGAGAAACTTCAACATGCAATGCTCTTCGGATGATCAATAGCTCACCATCATCGGCTTTCTCGACAACTTCTTCTTCCCGATCAGATTCAGAAACATTTTGGTATTGATTGTCCTCAGCCTCTTGAAGCGCCAAATTGATCTCCTCAATTCCTTGAAAAGTCATAACCCTCCAATTTGGACAATTTGCTTGTAAATGCCTAAAACCATGGAACTTAAAGCATTTCCTTACATTGCCTTCAAACTTCTTTTGGACTTCTTTGAAAGGCTCTGCAATTTTTCCCTTGCCTTTGTCTTTTGTCGACATACTCTCGCCCTTGCTTGAGGAAGCACCCTTAAAATAGGAGGTCGCCTTTGTTGAGGTTCTAGAGGAAAACCTCTAGCTCTTCAATTGTTTTTCAACTTTTATGGCTAACTTGCATTCATCTTCAAAGGACCGATAAGGTTGAAGTTCAACCATATCAACAATTTCTCGATCCATGCCGCCAAGGAAACAAGTGATGGTTTGCTCAGGAACTTTTGGAACTTCATACCTCATTTTGAGTTGTTTAAACTCACGAATGTATTCTTCAACACTCATCCCTTGTTGTCTTAGGAATTCAGTTTGAGGAATAGATCTTGCTTATAGTTGTTGGGCAAGAACCTCTTCTTCATCAACTTCTCGAGTTTTTCCCAAGCCTTGATTCGGCATTTTCCTTCCCTTGCTCGTTGATGCTTTAGATTCTCCCACCACAGAGAAGCATATTTTGTCAGTTTTAGGATAGCAACCTTACATTTCTTCTCATCCTAATAGGACTTGAAGTCAAAAATTCGTTCGGTTGTGTGTAGCCAATCCACAAAGTCGTCAGGATTGAGATTACCGTCAAACTCAGGGACCTCCACTTTAATGTCTCTTTCATCCTCCTTATGCCTCCCTCTTCATCTTCGTTTTCGAATTTGAGATTCAAAATCACTAGAGTGCAGAATCGTTCAGTTGTCTCTAGTGGACTCGGAATCGCCATCAGAATTTTGACGAGATTTAGAATCGTCATGCCAATGTCATTCATTGGGACGCCTTGAGGACTCGCTCCATTTGTTGTTGAAAATTTTGGATTGCACGATCTCGCCTTTCGTTGTGCACTTGCTCCAAAGTCAAGCCTCTTGGAACTTGATCATCCATAAGGAATTTGTAATAGAAAAAAGAAATGAATCCCTCAAATGAGTTGAACCTTGAGCGCTGATACCAATCTTTTGATGCATGATGGGGTGAGTGATTCCAGAATAGAAATTTTTTAGAGGGGATTTTTGTGGTTAAGTGTATGGAGTAGTGTATACGAGGAAGAAACGAAAAGGAATAAGAAAAGATAGAACGATATCATTCCAAGGTATAAGGGCCACGCCACCAACCGAGGATGAGGATCGAGATTTACAAAGTTCACCACCAAGGCCTAAAGTTTCCACCAGCCAAGGATAAAGGACTTTGGGATATGAGAAGCTCACTACCAAGGCCTAAAGATTCCACCAGCCAAGGATAAAGGGTTTCTTGGCTCACCACCAAGGAGTGATCGCTCCAAGGATAAAGAGACCGAAATGAGTTATCTACTCTCCGAAGGAGTTCACTCAAGCAGAGGAAATCTCATCATTTTCATTGATCAAATTCGTATCTCCCATACATTGAATAGTTTTCCCCTATTTATAGGAGGATTTTAGCTTTAAGAAATATTAAAAACAAACTTTAATGACCCAGGAACTTAAACCTTCGACTCTTGAACTACATAACAATAAAGACACCTAGGAACTAAATGCCTTTTTAGCATGGGAACTAAATGTATTTAATCTTCGGCCTTCCGCATTCTCGAACCTTTAGCTTTCCATATTCTTGAACCGCATTCTTGAACCTTTGACTTTCTGTAATCTTGAACCGCTTTTTTGGTTCCAACATTGTGAACCTTTAGCCTTTCAAAATTCGTGCTCCTCCCTTGACCAGAAATAATCCTCCTGAAATTTTATCAATTGGTCATGCAAGACGTCTAAAATGGTCTCTCAATGATAGTTATCGATATACCATCAAGTACCGATACGTAATTAACATTATTCATTCAAAATAATCCATTGAAGTACATAATGTCCAATTTCTTTCTTGGCTTGGATAAGTATCAATGGTTCTGAGTTGGTTGATGGAGCTACATTGGATGCTCTCGCATCATAATCTCCCTATGTCGTGTTGCCCAAAATTCATTCTAAGTCCAAAGTCCCTCTAAGGACACTAGAAGCATCACAATTACCCACTTAGTGCCAAAAGCAATCAGTTAATTGCGTTCGACGACAAATTTCGGTAAAAGATTCTGCGTGACTATTTTAATGGAATGTTAATTCCTACGTGGCTTTTTGACAAAAAATGAAAAAAAAGAAAGCCTAACGTGGACAATGAGGTGGCCCTTCATGACAAAATGATGCCGCCAACTTTAAACATTATAACTCTCCGTGTCATTTTTTCTTTCTCTCGCATGCGCTCGGTTCTCCAAAAACAATGAAATCGACTTGATAGGAACTATAGTCACCAAGAAATTTAGTGTGTGTATACATATATTGGTCAGAAAGAAATTTAGTATATTAATCAGTTACTCACTCCACTAGAGCAGGAACTATATCCACGGCATCTGATGATATTATTGCTCCGAGATTGATTCTTGAAAAGAAGTTCCAGCAATCGAATTTCACCAAGAAAATGCTTGGAATTGTACAAATTACTTGGGTCATGTACATAGGCTTATAAGGGTGCGAATGGTAATATTTCTATTCCAAAAAATAATTTCTTTTCACAAATAATTCTTTTTTATTTCTACTATTCAGAATAATTTTTAAGTAAAACAACGTGTTTAGTAATTATATAAAATTTCTATTCTCGGAATAGAAAAAGAATAGGAATACATTTAGTATGATCCACAAAAAGAATAGGAACATGTTTGACTGCCATCTTAGTTGGCTGCCGATTGCTGCCACTCACCCCTCGCCACCACTGCCTACCTCTTGCCACCGTTGACCGACTGCTATTGCCACCCGCTGTAGCCACCGGCTAACTGTTGGCGTTGGCGAGCAACGACGGTGGATGGCGACAGTCGATGGTTGGTGGTTGACGGTTGGTAGCATGCAATGGCGGGCAGTGGTCGGTGGTGGTCGGCCGACGAATGGTGGCTCGCAGGGAGTAGCAAGGAAGAATAAGAAAAAGAAAGATTAAATAAAAAAAAATAACTTATTTCTAAAAATTGTTCTCGGGAACAAAAAAACTACTTTTTCTACTTCTCATTTCTATTTCAAATCTATTCCTCGGCTATTTTTCTATTTTAGATAATAGAAAAATTAGTTAACGTTACTAAACAGATTTATATTTTTTTTTTCAGGAAACAAAAGATAAAAAAAACAAAGGAACATAAACGTTCCCATGCAGCCCTTGAGTGTCTTGCAGAATTGCGTCTAAGTGGGTCAACTACAACACATTTCGTCCATGGTGTAAGAGCGCCCCTAAGAGACATACAATTGCCCAAACCAATTGAAACTTGAGCCCTTGAATACTGATTATGCAATTAACAGCTTTCCTCAAGGAAGTCCAGTGAAGATTCACCTCCTTCCTAGAAGTTTCTAGGAAAGAGTAAACTAAACACTAGATAAACAATCGAATTAGAAATCTTGCGCTCCGATAGAAAAAAAGTATAATCCACTCTTTGCTTAAAAAGAAGAATGGAAAAACATTTTCATATGATGGGTCGGGTCTGGTCTGGTCGGGCCTCAACTGACCAGGAAAACCGCCGGAGTTCAATGTGTTTTAGGGCGGAGACACAGACTTTGAGTTGGACTATGGAACAGACTCATGGCAGGGAGAAGAGAAATTGAAGAAGAAGACTACGATGAAAGCGAAGACAAAGAATTCGACGATGACGCCATGGGAACAGCACTCAGCTGTCATCAGCATCCCTTCCTTCGACTACAACGCTCCCCTCTCCCCTCCTTCCACGCTCGCACTCTGGTTTCCTCATCACCTGCGCCATCGCCGTACCATCTCTCCTTCGCTTTCTCAGTTGTCATTTCGGTGATTGAAACTTAGGTTGATGGGTTTTCGTTTTGTTCTTTTCTGCTTACAGCAGAGAGGGAGAAAGGCGCCACCAAATAAGCCATGTGCCTCCTTAAAAAGTCTCGATTGCCTTCTTGAAGTTGAACCTTTTAAGCGTTGCTGAATGAGATGCTTTATAATGTCTTGGAGTAAGTGTGTGGTTCGTTCATGCTTGGAACTTAAAAGTGAAGAATTGGGCCTCCTTTGTGTAGGTGTTGCTGCGTTGATTAGTGATCTCCTGATCATAGGCTGGTTCTTGTGGAAGTAATTTGAAATAGTTCAATAAAATGGGTCTCCCTTTCCTACTTAGGATAGTGAGAAAAAAAGGAAGGTTTTTTGCAGATCTTTGCTTTGGACTATGTACCTTGAATTTTCTTCATTCTGGGAATTGTGGATTGTAGACTAACTTCTTATTTATTCTTTGCCAGCATTTGATTTAACTGACCACTGTTTCACAAATTGTGAGTTGGTTTTTCTGGTGCAGTTGGCCTCATCGAATTTTTCCAGTCCGGGCTACTTGCAGGTTGAAGGAGCCAGACCTAAGGATTCTTTTTCACAAGATTATTCTCAAGTTTAGAAAGGATAACTTAAGCAGACTTGCACAACCGATAAAGGTACTGTATCATTAGAAGATCAAGTTATCTACTAATTGCTGTATAGCATGGGATTTCGTGATTCTGTTTCAACAGTCGCTTCATACCCTGTTGCTCGAAGCCTTTTCCTCTCCCTTCAATTGAATCAGAGCTGTTACAATCTTGTCATGCATTCTCACAAATTGGTCTATCTTGTCACTCTGTATGCTCAAAAGCGGCACAATTGACAATTGGCTAACTGGCTTTAAACGCCGGATAAGAGAATTCAATAGTGCCTTCAAACAGAGAGAAGCGTAAAATTGCTCAAGAATTAAGTTAATGCGGCTCTCATTGACGACACGCATACATATATGTGATCTTCAATCGAAAAAGAATTCGATGCGGTTGTTTGGATGCTACTGAGAAATCGAAAGAAGACAAAGACGAATTCGAACGTTTAATGAGATTCATCAACGTAGCTTTCATGTTCCATCATTTCTTAGCAGCCGCAGGCGGATCGAGAATTCATATAAATGCCTTGGAAATAAGTAAAGAGACATCAATTCGAAAGAAGATTTTTCTTTGTCTCGAGGAGATTTGATTTTGAGGCCTTAATTTTTTTTTTTTGGACAAACAACTAATATTAATCAGAAAGAGTTAATATTACAATTAGCAGCCAAAGCATCCGCATAAAAGATATCCAATAAAGCAGAAGGAGGCGAGGAGGCCCGGTTAGAGGGAAGAGAACCAATTTTATGAGCCTTGGCAGCCCAATATGCCCCAAAAATTGCCCCTCTTCTACAAAACCTAATTCGCAAATTGGAGAAATCGCGAAGAAGAGCCACAGCTTCAGCACAGAGCGATTGAACCTCCCATGGCGGATCAGTTAAGTTTGTCACCAAATTGATTAGGGTTTTTGAATCTGATTCGATCACAAGCAGATCAGAGGCTCTGTTCTTCTCCAACAGGTAGCGAAGAGTGATCGTGAACGCCTGAAATTTGGCTTGCAAAGCAGACGAAGCTGCAAAACTTCTGGTAAGTCCATCGATAAACTTCCCATTATGATCACGGCAGATGCAGGCCATAGTCCCTTCAGTACCACCCGGTTGAAACGCACCATCTATGTTCACTTTCAAGACTCCAGGGTCTGGGGGTCGCCAGAGTTCTTCTGGGCTAAGATGGGTTTTAGACGTGATACCGCCTACTATGGAGGACAACTGCGCCGCCCGAACAGTAGCAAGAGACAGATCAACGACCTTAAGTGGATCTGGACGGTGATGCCGGAAGATAAAATTGTTTCTGGCTTTCCAGATATTCCACAAGAGTGCAGCAACCACTTCAAAAACTGGTGAGTTATGATTCTGTGACAGCATATTTCCAAGCCAATCTCGGAGATGTTGTATGTGTGGTGTAGGAATCTGAATATTGATTAGGGGATGAGACCAGATAGTTGCTGTCCATTGGCAATATAAAAATGTATGTGCTGTTGTTTCTGCTGCATCTGTAGAACAGAGAGGGCATATACTGTCTGGGATGATGTGGCGATGGAATAGGTTAGTCTTGGTCGGTAGAGCATCATGGCTAAGGGACCACAGAAATAGTCGTATTTTTGGGGGTATCTGCAACTTCCATACATATTTCCATAGCATCTCCCGAGCTTGAGTCGAATTAGTGGCTATGTTGAGAGTAACGCCACTTAGGGCTGTCTGACTCTGTCTGATGGATTGGTATCCCTTTTTGACACTATATTTGCCATCAGTAGATGCAGACCAGATAAGTTGATCCGAAATATAGTTAGGTTTGATTGGTATGGTCAGAATTTCAGCCACAATGGAATCATGAAAAAAGCTTCGCAATAGAGGAGCATTCCATGTATTGTGACTGAAATCCATGTAATCTGCTAACAACGGGGGTTCATCTCTTTGAGCTGGACCACCTAATATTCCTCTTGGTAACCAAGGATCAGTCCTCGGTTTGATTGTGCGGCCATCCCCTACTGCCCATCGAAGATTGGGTAGAATAACAGCTCGTCCTGCTAACAAGCTTTGGCAACCCCAGGACGATCAACGATATTTTGACACAAAAAAAAAAAAACTCATTACTTATCACAATGCCATTCCCAATCGATCACCATTACTCATACATCTTTTTGCTTTTTCTTATGCGGCTAATGATTGATTGAACTCTGGCAGGCATTACAATCCTAACATGAAATACGTATCGCAACCGTACGTGGCAAAAGCGGCGGCACTCTTCCTCCGCAAGGTCGACGGCGGAAAAAGTGGATGAATGCAAATACTATTATCTTCTGCCTTATCGATGAACGTGTTGCCGAGCGAGACTGCATAAGTAAGGGCCTGCATGGTAACGTTTCTATTTCTCCCGATTTCTGTTCTTTTATTCTCCGGAACAAAAAAAGAACAGAAATCTATTTGATAACGCTAACTTATTTTTCTATTCTCCAGAATAGAAAAGTGGCTTGGAATAGATTTGGAATATAAATAAAAATATAAAAAAAGTAACTTCTTGTTTATAGGAACAATTTCTAAAAATAAGTTTTCTTTTTCTTTTCTGTTTTTCTTTTGTTCTTCTTCCTTGTTGTGACCACCGCCGGCCACTGGCCAATTGTTGGCCATCGACAATGGCTTGCTACCGCCTGCGGCCACCATTGGTAGGCGACTGCCGGCGATGGTCATCGCTACTCGTAGCCCACTGACCGCCACCCACAGCCCATCGGCCAATGATTGCCACCGTTCGTCGGCAGCCTGCCGTCGCCAACGGCCACACGACCGTTGCACGATCGCCGCACGACCGCCAACCGTCGTCCGCTAACCGCCGCCTCGGGATTGCTGCCCACCGCCCATCGGCCGCGGGAGGGGGCATCGGCGAATGGGCTGTGGGTAGGAATCCTGTAGCGACGATCGCCGACGATGGTTGGCGTTCGTGTAGCGGCAGGCGATAGTTGTGCAACGGTCATGCGACGGTCATGTGATGGTTGTGCGGCAGTCATGTAGCGACAGGCAACGGTTGGCAGTCCATGAGTAAAAAGAAAAAATAAATAGATACACAAATTTATAAATTTTTACCAAACACATTTCTATTTTTTTTTTCTATTTCAAGAATAGAAATTTTGTATAATTACCTAACACCTTATTTTATTCAGAAATTGTTCCTGGAGTAGAAATAGAAAAAAACTATTTCTGAAAAGAAATAGATCCCCAAAATAGAAACGTTGTCATGCGTAACTTAATTAGCAACAGCAAATATAGGAGGAAGAATGAAATTCCTTGGAACAACAACAACGTAGGCAAAACAATGGCGAGGGAAAAAGAAATGATCATGAGGAAGTAGTAGTAAAGGCTGGTAGATCAAAAAGTGGAAGGGATAAGGAGCAATAGAGGAGGAGAGCAAATATGAAGAAGAACATGATAATGGGGTGAGTTTCGAATGGAGAATTGGAACACCCTTGATACTTCACTGTAATGAAATTAAGTAGAGCTGGAATGACGAAAGTAAGTATGACATGAATGTTTCTCCATTGATCACGATTAATAATAGGCATTTTTATTTGTATATATTTAGAGAAAGAGGAAGAGGACGACAAGCAGCAGAGCGAATGCTGAGAGAGAGGAAGAGAATGAGATGCAATAGCAGAGCAATTGTTGGGGAAGGGAGTTAAGTAATGTATATTATAGTATGTCTCACATGGTCTTGCACCTTGCTCTTGGATTGATGTTGACAACCTGCTCTAGGACTTTGGAATAAATGTCGACGTATTCTAAGAACTAAAGCAGGTTTTCAACATCAATCCAAAATTCACAAGTGCATGATTCCTAGTGCTGGGTGTCAACATCAATCCAAGATCAAGGTGCGAGAGTCCCCTGTCAAGTGTGTCAATGACTTGGAGCATCAATGTTATAAACGCAAGACCAAGAGTCCCAGTCCGATCGTGCACGTATATTTGTTTTTGCGAATCATCTACCACAATTCTTTTACAGAAATTAATTTTCAGATCCTTCAAATTTCTGTAAAGATGACATTTGTTTGAGGTGAATTTAGTTTACTTTGATCTTATATTCACACTCTTTTAGGAGATATATTGATTAGGGACATGTCTTACGGATTTCGGAATCAAGTTACAATGGATGTGTTGGATGGAGAGAGGGATTGACTTTGAATACGGAATAGCCGAAGTACGGCTGTAAGGGTTTTCTTCAAAGGTGGAAAGGGATTAAGCAAATGCAAGACTAGTAAAGCTCTCTTATCTGAAGGATAGATCCAATGTATTTTAATTCTTGAATCATGGGAGCAATCAAAATTACGGGCTCACACGCATTGGACTCACAAATGTTAGAATCATTAAATAATTTTTCCCTTATTGGACTCAAAGCTCGATCAACATTGTGTTCTCCTAGGCTTATGAGGTGATATGCCCACAATTGTTGCAGATTCTCCCTTAAATATGACTAAATAAAAAGTAGAAAGAGCTAGAACACCCCATAAGACAACCAAGCATTATGAAAATGATAATGAATTTGATTACATTTGTTAGCATGGCAACGTAAAATCAAAGTTAACTGCAGGACTCTGAAAAGAGACAAGCATTGCATTGGTACTATTCTTAATTTGTTTAATATTTTCTTTGAATTATTCCTAAACGTAATGCTCAACTATACCCTAAACTTTTTAATGTGTTCAATTTAGTCATTAACTTTCTACAACAAAGTCAAATTAATTCTTCGATACTATTCTTAATTTTTCATAATTACTATCTTGCCTAGATTTCTGAATATATTTTCATTTAATCCTTTTCCTAAATCAATATGTTTTTATTACCTTTTTACCTTGTTTTATCTTTATAATTATTACGATAATTCCCACTAAATGTATTTTAGTATATTATCTCTGTAACAATAAAACTGCACCTCATTAGAGTTATATTGGTCGATATACCTGCTATGACATGAAGGGTAGATTTGAGTGACGAGAAACAATTTGAAATTTTTTGTGAGGCGAAAATTAAGTTCCCTATAAATTTATCATGCAATTACTAATTTGAATTTTTTATTGTTATTATACCTTTAAAAGAAAAAGTGTTTTGATAATGATATCTAATATTGATATTAATTTATCTATACATAATCATACTTATATCAAACTGAATCTCGTTCCTAATTTTTTAGATTACATTTTTGTTTCGTGTTTTCTTAATTAATTAATCAAATGTGTAAATTAGAAAATTAAAATAGGTGGAATATCAATAAGATATCACTGTAAACGAGGTTTTACTTTTGCTATTATAGATGTTATAAGCTAGAATAAACTTATGTGGAACTATCCTACTGCTTATAAATAACAAAAAAAAAAAAGACAACATTTTTTTTTTATATTTTAGAAATGAATTGAAATGAAAAGATATTTAAAAATTTGGGCAATAATGTAATAACGGAAATTTATGAAAGTATTGAAGGACTGATTTGACTTTGTTATAGACAACTAATGGAAAAGATTGACAAAATTAAAAATTCAGAGACTAGAGTAAATATTTAGGAATGGTTCGTAAATCACATTAAACAAATTAAAATTTCAAAGATGACATTACACATTATATCCAAATTTGAGGACTATTAATGCCTTTTTCACTAAAAAAGAAAAAAGAGAATAACTAAATACCCCTACAATGGGAATGTCGATATATTCACATGCTATATGTAGAAAATAGAAACATGGAATTTAGGCCTTGAGTTGCTGTATATCGCTTGCTAATAATACAAATAAAAAAAAATCGGTGTAAGCTTATTAATCCGTTTGAATTTTCAGCTCCTTCCTAGAAGTTTCTAGGAAAGAGTTAACTAAAGGCAAGATAAATAATCGTATTAGGAATCTTGTGCTTTTATAAAGTAAGTATAATCCAATCTTTTCTTAGAATGGAGGATGGAAAAATGTTTGGGTAAGACGGGCGGGTTGGGTCGGGTCCGGTCGGGTCCGGTTGGGTCGTTTTTGGAAAATGAACTGGGTGGTCGGGTCGAACCCCAACTGACTATGAAAACCGCCGGAGTTTCACCATGTTCTATGGCAGAGACAGACAGTTTGAGCAAAGAAGCCACGTGCCTCCTCGAAAAGGTTTGATTGCCTTCTTAAAGTTGAACCTTTTGAGCGTGACTGAACGAGGTGCTTCTGATTAATTACATACTGTGTTTGAGTGAGTGTATGGTTCGTTTATGCTTGAGGCTCAGAGTGAAGAATCGGGTCTCCTTTGAGTAATTGTAATTGCACTGATTGGTGATTTCCAGAGCATAGACTTGTTCATGTGGAAGTGGTTTGAAATAGCTAAATGATACGGGGTCTTCCATTCGTATATAGGATTGTGAAATTTCATTGTCCTTAGCTTTGTAATGAATTTTTTTTTGCAGTGTTGTGGGACGTTTGCTGCTAGGGAGAGTAATGACTTGGAGGTGGCTGAGGCAAAATTAAACTGCTGAGAGAAGGAAAGTATGCCCTGAGGAATTGGATCAGGACGGTGCCGATGGTGCCGAGCATGGGAATTCAACCAATTAGTATTGGAATGATAATGGTACTCTTCTTCTGGTCAAAACCCGATTACTACGTAATTAGATATTTGCAAACGGTAGTCTAATAGCCTCCAACCTTTCTATTTAACTGAAAGCAGGTAAGCTTTCAGAAGATGTATCATCCCAAGCAAAGGGAGACATGCGCGAGCGAATTAATTTCCAGCTCTTTCATTGGTTAAGTTGGCAGGGAGTGGTTTGCTTCTCTTTAGATTCCCCCACAAGGATTCAGCCGACACCATTCAATTTGTGTCTCATATTATCGATTCCCTGGGATCTGGTTATTCAAGTTCCCCAAAGTAAGTTCTTCCTTTTCTTCCCTGACATTAGACACCAAAACAGCTGCCTAATTGATTTCATGCATTTCCTACCTTGGCTTATTACTTTAGGATTGGATTATGTCCTAGGAGTCACTACTGATGTGTAACCTTCTTGCACTGCATGGGACAGAAAATTTTGGCATTGATGGATGAGTACTCTAAATTAAAAGTTAAGGGAAGAAAAAACAGATGTGCATCTAAGCCTCTCTGAGGCATATCTGTTTTACTTGATCAGCTTAACATACTACTCTGCCCTCTACAGTATGATGGGATTGCTGTATAGCATGCTTGTGATCTTTACTTTCAACATTTTGGTGACTTTTTAGAAATAAATGCCCATAATCACTAGAAATCTATATATGTTAACATTTAAAGTCCATTAATATTATTTTTATGAATTAAAGGCCACCTAATGGCCCATCGCACACCTTACAATTGCGATTAAGCATGCATTTCAAATAATGTGAATGTGCATCTGGCTAGCTTGGAAGGACAATTATGGAAGCTTTTTTTCTTGAAGAAGACATCTTTACTGACCCTTTTCCCTCCCAAAATAATAATAATAATAATAATAATAATAATAATAATAATAATAATAATAAAATAATAATAATAATAATAATAATAATAATAAATAATAATAAATAAAGAAGAGAGAGAGTTTAAAAAAAGGGAAGTTTTTTTTTTTTGCAGATCTATGTCTGTGGAGTATGCACCTTGAATTTTCTCCATTCTTGGAATGTAACTTGTAGACTAACTTGTTATTTCTTTGCTAGCATTTGATTAAGGTAACTGCTGTTTTGCAAATTGCCAGTGGGTTTTTCTGGTGCAGTTGGCATCACCGAATTTTTCCTATCCAAGCTACATGCAGGTTGAACGAGCCGGACCTAAGGACTGTCGTTCAAAAAGCTTGTTCTCAAGTTTATGAAGGATAAACCAAGCAGACTTGACCAACCGATAAAGGTACTGTATGTATGATGATCAAGTTTTCTACTGATATCTTCAGGCGCTCCCCCCTTCTGTCTTTTCTTTTTGTGTGGCACTTTGGGGATTGTATCTCCTAATTCTGTTTCAACAGTTGCTTCATACCTTGTTGCTCGAAGTATTTTCCTTTCCCTTCAATTGCATCAGGGCTGTTACAATCTTGTTATGCATCCTCACATATTGGTCTGTCAGGTGATTCTGTATGCTCAAAATGGGCACGATCACGATTGGTGAACTGGCTTGAAATGCCAGTTAAGAGAATTTAACAATGTCGTCAAAGAGAGACGAGGCATAAATCGCTTAAGAACTCTGTCAATGTGGCTCGCATTGTGGACACATGTACATATACACACGATCTTCAGTGGAAAAGAAGAATTCAATGCGGTTGTTTGGATGCTGCTGAGGAATTGAATGAAGACAGAGACGAATTTGGACATCCAAGATTCTTCGACGTTGTCACAACCAAATTTTCGGGTACGCCATCTAGGGTTTGTCTAATGGATTACTAAATCTAAACTTAGCTCAGGCTCTCTCAAGCCCATACCAACTCGCGACTTAAATTCAAGTTCTTAACATGCAATTGATTTTTAATTAGAAGCCACCACTAATCTATTTTTGAATGGGTTGATTAGAAATTAAGTCTAGTAATGGGAGTTTTACTTTACTCTTACGAACCAGAGATTTGTGAGTTCGGAGATTTGATTACGCTAGCTTTCACTAATGCTCTTTCGGTACCATTCCCTTTTATTTTGAAAAAATATTTTGCAAGCAACTTGAATTAATTTTAATTAACTTCTCTAACATGTGAAGCGATTATGCGGGTGCGCAAACCACTAATTTAACACCCAAATAAAGCAATGAATAAATTGCAGGGCTTACCTCGTAGTATCGAAAGCATCTGCACTGTTAGATCATAATTCACATCGACAATCCTAGATATGATTTTTTATTAACACTCAATTACTTTTTTTTATTTTCACTTACTTGATGAGAATCATGCTTTATGCAATACAATGTTACTAATTTAACATAAAATGATATGACATGACAATATGACCTAAACTATATGACATAAATAAAATATAAGCATGCAGTCTATCCTAAAGAATGAAATTGATTTATTCTAAGACAAGTTTTTGGTATTTTCCATGAAATTCGAAATTTGAAAAAATGCAAAAATTATAAATGTAGGTTAAGATATCATCCAATTTGTACTAGGAACTAGGTTAAGCCAAATCCTAATTTAAACTAGAACATTATCTTAACCAAATAATCCTAAAATGTTGCCTATTTAGGAAAAAATATCTATACCTATAATTAATTTTAAAAAAAAAAAACATGCAATCTTATCCTAATATGCAATGACGTGCAAAGCATGCCCTAATTCTAATTTTCCTTTTTCTTTTTATGAAATTCGAAATTAAAATTGCCAAATAATTAAGCATGCAATTTAAAAAAAAAAAAAAAAAAACTAACATCCTAAATTAATGCATTTTTTATATTTTTATTTTTTCAAAAAAATCGAAATAAATAAATTCCCTATGCAAAATAACCCTAAAACAAGCAATATTCTAACATGAACCTAATCTAACTCAAATATACATTTTTTTTTAATTTTCTTTTACGGAAACAAAATCAATTCAAACAACACGATAGCAAATCTGGCAAGATATGATTGATACCCATCTAATAAATTGATGAATCATATCTCGCGCATGAGATCAAATTAGTCAATTTTTAACAAAATTGCGAATCGTATCTCGAGCATGAGATCGGATTGACGATTTTTCTGTGCAATTGCGAGTCATATTTCGGGCGTGAAATTGGATTGTTAATCGTATGCATGTTATGAAATTAGGGAATAAATCCCTAATTTAAAAGGATGCTCGCTATTTTGTGGATACGATAGCATTATTTAAATATTCATACGAGATAGTGATTTCACAAATTAGGCAATAAAAATATATGAAGATTAATTCAATGAAAATTATTACTTAAATTGCAATATCGCTTGGATACCGTTTCCAAACTCAGACGGACAACAAATTGGGTGATCGGCACGATGGGGGGCTCACACTTGCGACTCGAATCACGCGCGACAAAGGTACTTGCTCGGCAAGTAGTCACAAATCGCGGTCGGTTCAAGTATCTACACGTAAACTTTGAGGGGCGACTTGGACTATTCAATGAAGCACTTGGATTGTTGCAAGGACATGGTGCTAATGTGGGAGGAGCGTCCAAGGGCTGCCACCTGCTGCGGATTCACCAAAAGTCCTGCAAGAAGAAATTGGACCCAACCAGCACAAACGTGGGCGACTGTCTTGTGTCTTCGAGAGAGACTCAAAGGCGGCCAGTGGAGTCAGAAACGGCAGCGAAACTCGACAAACGGCAGAAGGTCACGGCTGAGAGGGGGGATGTTCGACCACGACTCTGCCCATCTCAAGCATCCCCACGGCTCTGCCCATCTCAAGCACTCTATTCTCTCGTGTGTTTCTCTATTGTGGCCGTGTATTCAATAAGTGTGGCCCCCTTTCTCTCTCCGTACACGGCTCCTTTTATAGGCCAAAAATATGATATTCGTGGACTATTTTATCTCATTTTTCAATATGCACAAAGATCACCTATAACCTCCCGGACACAAAATCTTTTTTATTTTCCTCATCTCTTTTAGATTTGTTCAGCAAAAATAAATATTCTCCACCAACTTTATCACATATTGCCAAATGAGCTTGTAATCTCCTCGAGGATATAGGCCTTGCAAAATGAGCTTGTAATCTCAAGGATATAGGCTTGGGCCAATTTGCTCTCTTTGGTCTTTTAAAGCTCTGAACCATTAAGTCGAATCCATCAAGTCGAATCCATTTGTTATCGGTCCAATGCAAATAAAAAAATGCTCCTAAAACTATATGCTATGTTCTTTTAAGGGTTAAAAATTAATCCATAATTTTTTAATGCGATAAATAACTAAATGGGTTGCCGAAATTTAGGTGTCAACAGACGTTGCTTAAGTGGTCCGTCATTTCTCAGTGGCCATGGTGGATCAAAAAATCGGATAAATAACTTGAAAAGGAGCAAATACACATCAATTCAAAAGAAAATAATCACCTGTAGAGAAAGAGAGAGCTCGGCTATGGCCATAGCTAAAATTGAAGGCCTGAGAAATGGAGCCAAGAAGCGAAGCAATGCGTACAAAAAAATCAGCGCGAATTGCGGGACTATGAAGAGAGAAAGAGAGAGAAGAAGAAGAAGAGGATCGCGAAGAATGAGGTCTTTCTTATAGTGAGTCATCAGAAACGACATTTAATCATTTTCAAGAAGAATGAGGTGTTTGACATCATCTGTCTCGCCGTAGATCTTCTTCCATCTCTGGAACCCTGAGTTGTTGAAGTACTCCCTAACCACCTCCTTTCCCCACCGCCCACCTCCTTCCGCCTGGATCTGCCGCCTCCTCTTTGGATCCGTCAGTGTGAGCACAGCAGCCGATGCTGCCACCGAGCTGCCACCAATGGTGGCGATCGTCATGCCATCCATGGACGCAAGGTCGGCCGCTGCAGTGGGGAGGGCCGGAATGGCGAACTGGGTGGATGTTCTCGACCTCGGTGTTGCCTTTGCGATCTTGATTAGGCTAGGATTCAACGCATCTTGTGGGTGATGTTCATTTTAATTATCTACACCTGCCCACACACTGGTGATTAAGCTTAGTTTGCAAGGTTGTTGATTAGGCCCTAAAATGGGTGTAAATCAACAGTGTCCATACCTTTTATTTTTCTTTTTACCTTTTTTGGGAAGGAATTTGTTGTTCTTTTTGATTTTTTCTCGATGGGAAAACGGAATGACTCTCTTGCACTTGCCAACAGAAGGTCACAGTGGCGATGGTTGCAAAACTTGAGCTAGGGCTATAGTGGCAGCTCTGTCAACCTAGCCTCAACTGCCAAGTGATGAGTGGCAAGGGCCATGATCTCGCAATGGCTCACTTGCACTTGCAAACTCTCTTTGTGTTAACATAATTAGTTGCAAATTGATCAGAGGTTGAGTATCTAAAAATGCGCAACTTTTTGTCATGGGAAAATTTTCGGCCCTATTTGGCAATCATCATCAGAAAAGACGCAATATTTGACTCGTGACCCTAGAACAAAATTGACATTTCTTAAGTTTCTCATTAACTAGCATCACTTACGTGGCCCAAAGCCCACACTTATTGTCCTTTACACAATGTTACAAACACCCAAAACAATAATTTTTTTTTCAAGGTTTTCTAAGCCAAATTAACTTAGGGTTGTAGAGATAAAATGGCCGTCGTTATCTGTAACTGGGATTCATATCCAGGATTGGAGCCTCAACCATTTACCAAAGGGGGCAATAATAAAATAAACAGACAAAAAGATTGGAAGCACAAATTAATTCTCTACCAATCAAAAAGGTATACTTCATGATTCATCAGTTTTTACTTGTTTGAAATTTCTTCAATCAACCAACATATGGTTTTTTATCTTCTTCTTTTCCCCCAATCAATCACTGAAAACACAAATTCTAATGCATTCAACACCATCAGTGATCACATTCTCTATTTAGGAGAGAGTTGATTTTGAAACCTTAAATTCAAATTGATGTACGATACTTTGACACAAATAAAATCTCTCATTTATTGTCACGGTGACTTATTCAGTACACAAGACAAAAGTAAACATCTCATATATGTGGAATTGCTCATATCTTTCCACATGCCTACAACTGTTTCCTTTATTTCTTCTCATGCTTCTAAAGATGACTTGTTGAACTCCGGTAGGTACTACAATTGTAGCATGAAATGCATATCGACAACCCTGAGTGGCAAAAGTGGTGGTGCTCTTCCTCCTAGCAATCGATGGGCAAACAAATTGAGAAATTCTACAATCTTTTGCCTTACCAAAAGTATGAGTTTCTGAACGAGACCGCACAAGTAAGCTATAAAGAGCAATATTAGCAACGGTAAATAGAGGAAGAAGAAGGAGAGGCCTTGGAACAACAACAACATAGGCAATGCAATGGAGAGGGAAAAAGAAAGGATTGTCATGAAGCAAAAGACGCGAGCACCGCAAGTGGTATGAAAAAATGGTAGATGAGCAACAAGTGGAAGGGATAAGAAGCAATAGAGAAGGAGAGTAAAGATGGAGAGGAACATAATAATGGGGTGGGTTTCAAATGGAGAATTGGAGCTCCCTTGATACTTCACTGCAATGAAGTTGAGAATAGCTGGAATAATTAAGGTAAGCATGGCATGCATATTTGTCCTTTGATCATGATCAATAACAAGCATTTTTGGATTTGTATATATTTAGAGAAAGAGAAAGATGATGAGGAGGAGCAGGGGCAAAGTGAAGGTTGAGAAAGAGGAAGAGAATAAGGACAATAGCAAAGCAAATGGGAGCGAGCGATTTTATAGTATGTCTCGGTCTTCGATTGATGTTTGACACCTCCCTTGGATGTCTGGCCTTAAAAAGTAGGAGACACCAAATCTTGTGTTGTGTCTCCTAAAATAGGATACACAAAACAAGATTTGGTGTCTCCTACTTTTTAAATCCGGACATCCAAGGAGTTTCTACTTTAAAAAGTCTGGACCAAGGTGTGGGGCTCCCTGTTAAGTGCATCAATGATTTTGTGCATTAATATCGTAAACGCAAGTCAAGTGTCCCTATCTGATGGTCGTATATTTGTTTTTGTGAATCATTCACCACGATTCTTTTGTAGAAATTAATTTCCGAATCCTTCAAATTTCTGTAAAAATGACATTTGTTTGGGGTGAATTTGCTTTCCTCTAGTCTCAAATTCACACTCTTTTAGGAGATACTCTTATGTTGATGAGGGACATTTGAGTCTAGCGCATTTTAATTCTTGAATCATGAGACCCATCAAAATTATGGGCTCACATGTGTTGGACTCACATATGCTGGAATCGTTAAAGAATTTTCCCTTTATTGGACTTAAAGCTGGATTAACCTTGTGTCCTTCAAGGATTGTGGGGTGATATGCCCATAATTGCTGGAGATTCTCCCTTAAATCTGCCTAAATGGAAAGTAGAAAGAGCTAGAACACCCCATAAGACAACCAAACGTTATGATAATGCTTTGCAATGAATTTGATTTAGTTCATTAGCATGGCAACGTAAAATCAACGTCAACTATAGGGCTTTGAAGAGACACAAGCATAAGATTGCATTAATGATACTCACATCAACGACCCACATGTCTACTACAGGACTTTAAAGAGACACAAGCATAAGATTGCATAAGAACTCTGTTAATGATACTCACATTGACGATCCATGTATACACACACACACACACACAATCTTCAGTCGAGAAAATGAATTTAGTGCGGTTGTTTGGATTTTGCTGAGGATCAAAAGAAGACAGATGAATTCAGTCGTCTGTTGGGATTCATTGGTGTTGCTTTTGTGGGCCACTGTTTTTCAGCATGTTGGAAGATATGATTTAGCAGATTTTATCAATTGTAAGTTGATAGAGACTCATGTTTATTTTAGGATTAGAAAGATAGGAGAATACTTATTTTCCTTTTATTGATTCCTTCTTTGTAATTAAATACATAGTCTCGTACAGAGATTACAGTCAATAGAAAGAGAAAATTTTTCCACATCTCATTTTCTTACGACTCCAAAAACTTTTTCTTCTTTATTTCCTTTTGTTACATGGTATCAGAGCCTCCTGCGGTTCTAACCCATTTTCTGCTTCCGCTCCGATTGCCTCACAAGGAACTCCAATCTCCAAAAGAGTTTCCATAGGAATCAAAGCTTCGATTGCCTCAAGAGGAACTCTATCTACAAAAAAAGAGTTGTTGTAGGAATCAAATTTTTTTTACCATGACTAAGCCACAAGACCTTACCTTAACTCTAGTCGACCAATCCGCCGGAGAAACAACGCCACAAACTTTGGGCAACCAAGACTCATTTGTTGTGATCTCTGTATCCGAACAGTAGCAGAGTCAGATTCAAACCCAAGCCCAACACGTGCAATGACAGCAACTCCAGGCTCAGTCTAATCTGGGGTTGCCCTTCTTGGGCCATCCTTACCAATGGATACCTTATCCATGGTATCATGGGCCGGGCTCAAATGCATCATTGCTGGGTTACCAAAGCAATGCGCGAGCCGATGGAGGCCCGCCAACCAATAATGGGGATGGCCCAACCATCGGCCCAGAGCAAACGGGCGGGTCAATTGGATTAGGTATGGGAATGAATCCCTACTCGGGTTTTCACAATGCGGGTTTTGGAATCTGGTCAAGTGGTTTGGGTCAAGACACAAATCCTTACCCGAGTCTCGCGCCTGGTTTTTTTCCGTACCAATTCCTTATTGCCAGTAGCTGGCTTGAACCTAGCGACCCTCTTTACATAGCAAACGGCGATGGACCGGAACTAAAAATCATCAGCCAACAATTAATTGGTGCCGACAATTATTCGAGTTAGTCGTGTGAGTTCCGGCGAGCACTAGTAACGAAGGACAAAGAGGTTTTCATCGATGGGACGTTTCCGATTCCGTCCGACGAGCGAATGGCACGGCTTTGGAAGAGATGCAACCAATTAGTCAGGACATGTATTGGGAATTGCATCTCACCCAAAGTCGTGGACGGACTTCCCTTGATGGAGGATTCCGAAAAAATGTGGGAAAACATAAAGGAGATGTATGGAAAACTCGATCAAGTAAAAAAATTTTATCTCACATAACAAATCTCAGATTTGAAATAGGGGAACATGACAGTCGCAATAGTCTATAACAAGCTTTCGGCTCTGTGGAACGAATTAGAAGCAGTTGAAGAAAATTTTGACTGGCTTGAACATATTCAACAGCAGTACAAGAACATGCAGGAAAGGGAGAAGGTGATGATGTTTCTCCTCATCCTCAATGAAACTTACCTTCCGTTTCGCTCCCAAATCTTAACCATGGAGCCCATGCCGAGCCTCGGCCTCATCTACCAACTTGCCATTCAGGATGAGAGTCAGTAGAGGACGGTAGACCATGGGAAGGGAGGAGACGGAATGGTTCTAGCAGCGAGAAGCCATCTCCGCTCTTCATAGAGGAACACGTGCAGAGGAAAAGAGGTGGATCTAGGGTTCTTCGACGAGAACCCTAGAAATTTCAAGAGAACACCGACGGCCCAGATTTCATTCAACAATCGAACGGCTCACGCTTACTTCTGGCAGCGATTGGATCCGAGGGCCCACGGAGCATCAATCTTGGTGAATTGGATGGTTCACACGAAGCAAACCTCCATGGGCCGGATGGTCCACGCGGTGGTTTCTTTGGTGGGCCGAACAGCTCGTATGGCCCAACTTTGGCCCAAGTTTTTCAGCCCACGACCAGGCCCTCCTCAACTACAAAAAAATGGTGGCCCAAAAGGGAAAGGTAAATTGTATTGTGATTATTGTAAGTGGCCACACCATACAATTGAAAACTGCTGGAAATTACATGGAAAATGAGGAGAAAAGGAAAAAGGGAAATTTTCGACAGTTTTTCAAGTATCAGGCCAACAAATGGGAAAATCAATTACCCATGAACAATATCAGGAGCTGATGGAAGCTTTGAGGAAATTGGATACTTCTGATAAGGCTGAAAGCTTCACAGGTACATCTTATTGTCTGATGAACTCAATTTCGAAGAATGCATGGATTATTGATTCAGGTGCTAGTAACCACATAGTCTGTGATAAAGTTTTCTTTTCCGACATTAAGAAGTTGACTTATCCCATAACAGTACAACTTCCAAATGGAAACACCACTAAAGTCACCATTTCTGGCACTGTGAATCATAGTTCTCTTATTACACTTCGAAATGTACTTTATGTCCTTAATTTCCACTTCAACCTCATATAAGTTTCTCGAGCTTGTGAAGAAAATTCATGTCGCATCCTATTCCATTATGATAATGGTTTCTTTCAAGCCCTTTCGATTGACAAACTGATGGACTTGGGTAGGGTCGATCAAGGGCTGTATTTTTAGATGGAATTTCCACACCTTTTTAAATTACCTCATGTTGAACTCAATAAATCATTGTGTAATGCTAGTACCAATGATATGAATTTTCTTAATCATCAAAGATTGGGTCACAGTGCATCGTTTCCATGTCCTCAGTGTCCCATCTGTCCCATGGCAAAACAAACACGTGCTTCTTTCCAAAGTAGTACTTCCCGAGTAGACAATATTTTTTTCTCTAATCCATGTTGATGTTTGGGGACCCTATCATACTTTGAATCATGATGGGTCACACGATTTTTTCTCACAATCGTAGATGATTTCTCCCGTGCAACATGGATATTTCTCATGCAGTCGAAAAAACAAGTTCTTTCGCATCTAAGAACCTTCATATCCTTGTCAAAAACTCAATTTGGAAAAATCGTCTGTCAGATTCGAATTGATAATGGAAGAGAGTTCTTCAATATTGAATGTGCTTCTTTATTTTCCCTAAATGGAATCTTGCATGAGAGTTCTTGCACTTATACACCCCAGTAAAATGGAGTTGTTAAGAGAAAGCATCGTCACCTCTTAGAAGTAGCACGTGCCCTTAAGTTTCAAGCATCTATTCCTAAGAACTTTTGGGGAGATTGTGTGGTCACAGCAGCATATCTGATCAATCGCATGCCATCACGCGTTTTGAAAGGGAAGGCACCTTTTGAGTTATTATATGGAAGGAAACCGGATCTGAGTCATTTCAGAGTTTTTGGGTGTCTATGTTATGTGACTACAGTAGGGCATAGGGACAAAATGACACCTCATGATCATCAATGCATATTCATGGGCTATCCAACCTTAAAAAAGGGATATCGGATTTACGCACCATCTACAGAAGAATTTTTATAAGCAGGGATGTTGTCTTTCATAAGGATATTTTTCCTTTCCAAAATCTCACTTCCCCATATGAAGATGAGAAGACAACTAATAAGCAATTCTTATTGGAAGAGGATTTATCTTATGGAGGAACATTTATTATTACTTCTCCTCCAAGACCAATTGGTGTATTGCCTCCAATGCCTGTTGAGATCTCTACGGGTCATTCCATTGAAGAATCTCCTCTAGAAGAGCTAGCACAATTGACGGACCCTTCAGACACAAGCCTTACTGAAGAATCATCCTCAATGCAACATAAGCCGCCATGGCATTCTAGTCGAGTTACTCGTCCACCGACTTGGACCAAGGATTATATATGTGGTTCTTCAAGATCATCAGGTACTTGTTACCCTATCTCGTCTTATATTTCATTTGATAGGCTATCACCAGAACATTTATGTTGCATAAGCCGTATTTCTGAAGAACAAGAGCCTTCTAGTTATAACAAGGCAAGAGATGATCCTCGTTGGCAAAAGACCATGGAGACTAAGTTACATGCTTTGATAGAAAATCATACTTGAGATGTCGTACCATTGCCTGCTCATCGCAAACCAATTGGATGTAAGTGGGTATATAAGATTAAATACAGAGCATATGGTTTTGTAGAAAGATATAAGGCCCAGTTAGTGGCCAAGGGCTTTACACAATGAGAAGGTTTTGACTACCATGAAACCTTTTCGCCTGTCGCAAAGGATGTCATAGTACATTCTTTTCTATCAGTTGCTACTTTTCGTGATTGGGCGTTGCATCAAATGGATGTCCATAATGCCTTTTTACATGGTGATTTGGATGAAGAAATCTACATGGATCTTCCACCAGGATTACGGAGACAGTGGGAGTCTAAGGTATGTCGTCTCCGCAAATCTCTTTATGGACTAAAGCAAGCCTCTCGACAATGGTATGCCAAATTTACTAATGCACTTATGGCCGCTGGATTGAAACAGTCCAAATATGACTATACTTTATTCACTTGGAGAAAAGGTATGTCATCTATTTAACTTGATTATTTATGTTGATGACATACTTATTATGGGAAATGATGATTCTGCTATGAAGAAACTTAAAGAGCATCTACATTCCACCTTCCATATCAAAGATTTAGGGCTGCCTAAGTATTTTCTTGGAATTAAGATAGCTCGTTCAGATCAGAGAATCTCTCTCAATCAACAGAAATTCGTAATGGAGATTATATCAGAAGTAGGATTATCAGGCTGTAGACCAGCCATTATCCCTATCGAGCAAAATGCCAAACCGACTTTTGTCGACTTTGATGCTGGCATATCTTCTTCTTTTGATGATTCGTTATTAAAAGATCCGTCGAGATATCAGAGACTCGTAGGGAAACTTATATATCTCACCATGGCTAGGCCAGACATCTGCTATGTAGTACAGACTCTTAGTTAATTTATGCATAGTCTAAAACAATCTCACGTGAATGTAGTCTTGAAGATTGTACGATACTTGAAGACATGTTCGGGCTTTGGAATACTCCTTTCTCGGAAGTGCAACATGGAAATGACAGCCTATTGCGATGCAAATTATGCAACATGCCCTATGAATAGGAGATCTATCACTGGCTTATGTATCAAATTTAGGGAATCATTAATTTCATGGAAGACAAAGAAGCAATCTACTGTGTCCTTATCTTTAGCTGAAGCCGGATATCAATTTATGGCTAAGACCGTTTGTGAAATAGTTTGGTTGAGGGGTTTACTTCTGGATCTCGAAGCACAAGTTAAAGGACTGACTACACTCTTTTTGTGACAATGATTCAGCACTTAAACTTGCAGCAAATCCTATACTGCATGAGAGGACAAAGCATATAAAGGTCGATTGTTACTTTACTTGAAAAAAGATTCAAGAAGGAGTTATCGAAACAAGAGGGATCAGAACCTCGGAACAACCCACATACATATTCACTAAAACTCTTTGCCAAAGACAACATGCATATCTTCTAAACAAGCTTAACATCTTGGACATATATACAAGCCACCAGCTTGGGGGGAGTGTTGGAAGATATGATTTAGCAGATCATATCAATTGTAAATTGATAGAGAATCATGTTTATTTTAGGATTAGAAAGATATGAGAATACTTATTTTCCTTTTATTGATTCATTCTTTGTAATTAAATACAAAATCTTGTACAGAGATTACAATCAATAGAAAGATACAATTTTTCCTATCTCATTTTCTTACGACTCCAGAAACTTTTTCTTCTTTATTTCCTTTTGTTACACAGTAGCCGCAGATTGAAAAAGAGGAGAGAGACATCAAGTGGAAAGAAAATAATCGCCTGCATGCGCACGTGCGAGAGAGAGAGAGAGAGAGCTTGGCCATGGGCACGGCCACGGCTAAAAGTGAAAGCCGGAGAAATGGAGCCAAGAAGCGATCCAATGCGTACAAAAAGATCAACGCGAATTGCAGGACGAGAGAGAGAGAGTCACCTAAAACATCTTTTTTCAAGGTTTTCCAAAGCCAAATTAAATGAGGATTTCAAAAATAATATGCAATGTCCACTCTAAACTTTTAATTTGTTCTATCTTTGAACTATGCATAAATACTCAGTTTAGCCCTAAACTTTTTAATTTGTTCAATCTAGTCACTTAACTTTCCACAACAAAGTCAAATTAGTTTTTCGGTACTATTGTTAAGTTTTCATAATTACTTTATTGCTGAGATATCTTTTTCTTAACCTTTTTGGTCTTTATAAATATTATGATAATTCATCTAAGTATATTTTACTTTATTATCTATGTAACAAAAAAGTAACACCTCATATGGAGTTACCTGTTATGACATGGAGGGTAGATTTGAGTGAAGAGTATCAATTTAAGATTTTTTGTGAGGTGAAAATTAGCTTTCGATAAATGTATCGTGTGGGTACTCGTTTGGAATTTTAATATTATTATCCCTTAAAAAAGTGTTTTCATAAGGATATCTAATAACGACATTAATTTATCTATACATTATCATACTTATATTAAACTGAATCTCATTCCTAATTTTTTAGATAAATGAATTTTCAAATTTTTTTGTTTCGATTTTTCTTAGTTAATTCGTCAAATGTGTAAATTAGAAGATTAAAAAAGCTGGAATATCAACAAGATATTACTGTAAATGAGGTCCTACTTTTACTCCTATAGATATCATATGCTTTTTTCCTAAAATAAGAAAAAAGAGGATAATTTAACACTCCTACGATGGCAATGTCGATATAATCATATGCAATATGCAGAATATAGAAACATGGAAATTAGTCGTCTTTTATAGGGTTGAGTTGCTGGATTTTGCTTGCTATTAATGCATATCCAGAAATTTGGTGTAGAGTTTATAAATAATAGGTTAGCAAAATCAGTCATTTCTAATGCATATCCAGAAATTTGGTGTAGAGTTTATAAATAATAGGTTAGCAAAATCAGTCATTTCTGGTCGTCTGAAGAGTCAGCTCCTTCCTAGAAGTTTCTGCGAAAGTGTTAACTAAAGACTATGAGCAGTCGAACTAGAAATTTTGCCCTTTAATAGAAAAAGTACAGTCCCATCTTTTCGTAGAAAGAAGCATGGAGAAACGTTAGGCTAAGACGGAGACTTGCAAGCGGGTTTGTCGGTTGGTTCCGCAGAAGCTATATTGGACTTACAATCATCAGTCCACGTAAGAACTTAAACGCCTCAAGGCGTCTTGGATTTGGACTTTTAATCAATTGCGTAAGGCGCTGGCCCTAAGGCAATTGTCTTATGCGTGACTTTTTGGACTTACAAAAAAATCCGAAAATTGATTTCTTCGAGAAAATCGTGTTACATCAATTCACCCAAAATATATTCGAGTTCAATAATCCTTGAAAAGGCAGTAGAAGAGTTATAAGTACATACTTTAGCATCAAAACTTTTCAAATGGTTACTTTATGTTGCGTTGGGGGATAAACAATCATATAAGTACTTTCAGCGATAAATTCCTATAAAAAAAATTTACGCAACTTTTTTTCAAGAAATGTTATTTTCTATGTGACTTTTTTTATATAAAAAGAAAAGAAAAGAAAAGAAAATATAACATAAATAATGAGGTGGCCCTTCGTAACAAAACGATGCCACTCACAAAATGTTATTTTCTAAATGACTTTTTTTATATAAAAAAAAAAGAAAAAAAAAGAAAAAAAGAAAATATAACATAGATAATGAGGTGGCTCTTCGTGACAAAACGATGCCACTCGCCTAAAATTTAGACTCTCTTTATCATTCTCCCTCTTGTTTGCTTTCGCATTGTCTCCAAAAGCAAGTAAACCGACCCCACAGGGACTATAGTCACCGATAAATCCAGTGCATGAATCAGTGACTCACACACTCCGTTAGAGCAGGAAACTAAATCCACAAAATCTGATGATATTACCCCGTGATAGTATTCTTAAGGAGAAGTTCCAAAAATCCAATTTCACCAAGAAAATGCCAAGAACCGCGGCCACGTGCCTGTGCCTATGCGTGGCCTACAGAATCACGTCCAAGTCGATCAACTACAACCCCGCATTACATCCATTAGTTCGAGAGCGCCTCTGACAGAAATACAACTTGAAACTAAGCCTTTGAATGTTGATTAGCCAGTTAACAGCTTTACTCAGGCAAGTCTGTTGAAAATAAGAAATGCCTCTTTTTGCCGTTCCCGCCAAAAGCCACATAATCAATCAACAAGCTGTCCGGGCCCCTTCCACCAATACATCAAGTATCAAAAGTCAGGGCTACGACTCAAGCTGCATCGAAAGTCTTGACCCACAGTAGTAGTAATATTCAGTTTCATCTTGATTTTATCTACACGAACTTGAGCCACTTGTGCTCTTCTTGCTCTCCATTGCAGCAGCTCTTTTTCCCCAAAATGCCCTAATGTGAATTAGGGTTTCAAGAAGAGAGGGAATTTGGCCCCATTTGTCCTCAATTATTTGGGGCAAACATGTGTACTTATGTTGTTCAGGGCATTTATGCTGAAATATTACGACGTTGGATCTCCAATAAGCCATATTACTAAAAAAAAAAAATGTTAAAAAATTGTCCCATCAAATTTTCAACATCTCAAATCGGCTATAGTACTTAAGTGATCTTTTTTTAACCAAAGTGGGAATGAAATGATTTGTTAGAAAATTTTGATACTAAAGTGAGTACAAAAAATTATGACATTTTTAGTGCCCTAATTGAATTTGTTTTGGTGAATCAACATTTCATGATTCTTTCGCACAAATGATTTTTCTGACTTATCAATCTTTTGAAACCGTGACATACGCTTGAGTCAATTTGCTTTGCTTTGTTCTCCCGTTCACACTCTCCTTTAACATATTCTTGGGTGCACCGAAAACGTGTGGGCCCAGTGCATCTTAGTCCTTGAATCAAGGAACTCACCAAAATTAAGGGCACACATGAGTTGGACTCACAGGTATCCATATCATTTGAGAAAATTTCCTTCTGGACTCCAAGGTTGGTCAACCTTGTGTGCTCTTAGGAATGTGAGATGATATGCCCACAATTGCTACGGATTCTCCCCTGTTAAATCTGCTTAAATGGAAAGCAGAAAGTAGAACACCCCACAAGACAAGCATTATGAAAATGCTCAATCATGAGTTTGATTTCGTTCATCTAAATTGCAACATAATATAGAGCACGTAGTTAAGTAAATAAACCCCAAAGTCACACAACAGAGTCACTTACTATAATGACTAACGTGCAACATAGAAGAATTGGAAAAAAAAAAGGAGGGGCGGGGGGGGGGTGAGTTGGTCAAAAGACCATCTGCATAATTGTAGCTCTATCTCACCTACAACTTCTCGATGTAGTAAGCTAATCATATGAAGATCACTCTATATAAAATAAAAAGGGAAAATTACATAATAATCATTAAGCATTGACTAATGTGCAATCTCATTCTTTGGATGTTTTTAATTTGTTCAATATTAAACTATTCATAAGTATTCAATGTAATTCCTAAATTTTCAATTTGTTCAATGTAATTTTTCAACTTCCCATAAAAATGTCAAATTAGTCCTTCGTAAAATACTATTCTACACCATCACACATTTTAATATATTTCATTTTCATCCATTTCTAAATAATAATAAAAACTATGATATCTTTTATTACTTTTTTTTTTACTTTTTGGTTTTTATAAATATTATAATAGTTCCAGTTAAGCATATTTTAGTTTGTGGTCTCCGTAATAGTAAAAATAAAACCTCATGTATAGTTATATTGGGTTGATATTTTTGCTATGACATTGACGGTAAATTTGGGTCATAACTACTGGTCTAGGATTTTCCAAGAGGTAAAAACTAGTTTGGGATAAGTGTGTCATGCAAGTACTAGTTTGAAATTTTTTATATTTTAGGGATATCTAAAATCGATATTATTTATCTATGGAAAATTGTACTTATATTAATCTGAATCTTTGTTTTTTTCTTTTGCATTTTCTTAATTAAACCTGTATAGCAGAAAATTAATATAGCCCAACTATCAACTTGCTACTACTGTAAATAAGTTTCTATATAATTAATGTGGAACTATCATAATATTTATAAAGACCAAAAAGATAAAAAGGTAGTTTTTTTTAACTTTGGAAATGGATTGAAATGAAAAGACATTCAAAAATCTGTGCAATAGTATAATAATGAAAAGTTATGAATAGTATCGAATGAATGATTTAACTTTGTTATAGAGAGTTGATGGACTAAATAGAACATATTGAAAGTTTAGGGATTAGTTTAAATAATTAGAAATATTTAAAGGAATAAATTTAATAAAATAAAAGTTTAAGACTAACATTACGCATCTAGCCGAAGTTTGCAAATTATTATTGTCTTTTTCCCTTTAAAAATAAGACAAATAGAATAATTGAACACCCCATAGTAGGAGTGTCAATATTATCATATTCTACATGTCGAAAGATAAGAAACGTGAAATTTAGACATCTTTCGTGAAAGTCTTTTTCTTATCTATATCTTTCGTGAGAGTTTTTTTTTTTTTTTTTTGTCAGTCTTACTCTATTCTTACTCTACACTCACTCGCAAACTTGTGCCCCCGCCTCTTGCGGGCGTGGGAGTCGCAACCCACTCTCGAAAACTTACGCGTCCCTACCCCCATCCCCCCTGAGAAGGTGGGGATTTGAACCCCTCACCTCCCCCTTCCATGTTGGAAGGGTGGCCACTGGGGTGAGCCCCCAGTGGTTTTTCGTGAGAGTTGAGTTGCTAGATGTTGCTTGCTATTATCAATACATATCAAGAAATACAGTGAAAAGTTTATTGCTTGGTAAAGTCATATTTTTGGTCAAGTTTCAGTCCTCCCTGGTATATTCTACGAAAGAGTTGACTGAAGACTAAAATAATTGAATTAGAAATCTGGTGCTCTCATTGAAAAGAAAAAAAAAACGTATAATCCAATCTTTTCTTAAGAAAGAAGCATATAAAAATGTTCGGATTCGACGGTCGGGTCGTTTTTGGCAAAACGAACCGGGTGGTCGGGTCGAATTTCCACTCGAAACGAACCGGGTGGAGGCAGTTTCCCCATTTTTAAGGGCGGAGACAGAGCCTGTACCGGACTATGGAACCGACGCAGAGCGGAGAGAAAAGAGAAATGGAAGAAGAAGAAGAAGAAGAAGAAGAAGAAGAAGAAGAAGAAGAAGAAGATGGCGATGAGGCCATGGGAGCAGCACTCGGCTGTCATCAGCATCCCTCGCTTCGACTACAACGCTCCGTCTTCTCTCCTTTGCTTTCTTGGTTGTCAATTTGATGGGTTTTCGTTCTGTTCTTTTTTCCTTTCTCCAGAGAGGGAGAAGAGCGCCACCAAAGAAGCCATTGTCTTCCTGAAGTTGAACCTTAGCGTTACTGAATGAGATGCCACATAATGTCTTTGAGTAAGTGTGTGGTTCATCTATGCTTGGAGCTTGAAAGTGAAGAATTGGGTCTCCTTTAAGTAAGTGTTCTCGCTTTGGTTAGTGACATCCTGATCATAGGGTGGTTCGTGTCGAAGTAATCTGAAATAGCTCAATGAAATGGGTCTTCCTACTTAGGATAGTGAAATGTCATCGTCCATGGATGTTCTTGCAGTTTTGTGGGACATTTGCTGCTAGGGAGAGTAATAACTTGAAGCTGGCTGATGCGAGGTTAAACTGCTGAGAGAAGGAAAGTATGTCCTAAGGAATTAGATCAGGACAGTGCCGATGGTCCCGAGTGTGGGAATTCAACCAATTAGTATTGGAATGAGAATGGTACTCTTCTTCTGTTCAAACCGGATTACTACGTACTTAGATTTCTGCAAAATAGTCTAACTGCCTCCAACTTTACTATTCAACTGAAAGCATGTAAGCTTTCAGAAGATGTATCTTCCCAAGCAAAGGAAGACATGCCCGTGCGAATCAATTTCCAGCTATTTCATTAGTTAAGTTGACAGGGAGTGGTTTGCTTCTCTTTACATTCCCCCAAGAGGATTCAGCCGACACCATTCACATTGTGTCTCACATTATCGATTCCCCGGGATCTGGAAAGTCAAGCTCCCCACAGTGAGTTTTTCTTTTTCTTCCCTGACATTAGACACTAAAACGGCTCCCTCATTGAGTTCGTGCATTTCCTACCCTAGCTTATTACTTTAGGATTGGGTAATGTGCTAGGAGTCACTACTAATGCGTAAACCATCTTGCACTGCATGTGAAAATTTTGGCACTGATGGGTGAGTACTCTAAATTAAAAGTTAAAGGAGAGAAAAAACAGATGTGCAACTAAGCCTCTTTGAGGCATATCTGTTTTACTTGATCAGCTTAAAATTCTACTCTGTCCTCTATAGTATAAAGGGATTGCTGTACAGTATGCTTTTGATTTTTACTTTTAATATTTTGGTGACTTTTTTTCAAATACCCATAATCACTAGAAATCTAGATATGTTAACATTTAAAGTCGATTAAAATATTATTTTTATATTAAAAGGCCATCTAATAGACCATTAGCACCCCCTGCAATTGCAGTTAAGCGTGCATTGCAGATAATGCAAATGTGCATTAGGCTGGCATTGAAGGACGGTGATGAAAGCATTTTTCTTGAAGGAGACATCTTTGCTGACCCTTTTGTCCCCAAAAAAAAAAAAAAAAAAAGAGAGAGAGAGAGAGAGAAGGGAAGGTTTTTAGTAGATTTTTGGCTGTGGAGTATGCTCCTTGAATTTCTTCATTCTGGAAACTGTTGCTTGTAGACTAAGCTTATCTTTGTTCCTTGCTAGCATTTGATAAAACTGACCACTGTTTTGCACATTGCAAGTTGGTTTTTTGGGAGTAGTTGGTGTCATTGAATTTTTCCTATCCGAGCTATATGCAGGTTGAATGAGCCAGACATAAGGACTGTTGTTCAAACTCTTGTTCTCAAGTTTATGAAGGATAACCCAAGCAGACTTGCACAGCAGGTAAAGGTACTGTATCATGAGAAGAACAAGTTCTTCAGGCACTTCCGTCTCCTGCCTTTTCTTTTTGTGTGGCACTTCAGGGATTTTATTTCCTCGTTCTGTTTCAGTTGTTGCTTCGTACCCTGTTGCACGAAGTCTATTCCTCTCCCTTCAATCAACTCAGAGCTGTTAACAATTTGTTTATGCATCCTTACAAATTGGTCGATCTTGTGAATCTGTATGTTCAAAAGCGAACTGACTCACAATTGGCAAACCAGCTCCAAATGCCGGATTAGAGAATTCGACAGTGCCTTCAAAGTTATGGACGCACGTACATTAATACACGATCTTCAGTGGAAAAGAAGAATTCAATGCAGTTGTTTGGGTGCTGCTGAGAATTGAAAGAAGACAGATGAATTTGGACGTCCAGTGAGATTCATCGACGTCACTTTTGTGGTCCGTCATTTCTCAGCAGCCGCAGATGGATCGAAAACTCAGATAAATGCCTTGAAAAAGAGTAAAGGGACATCAATACGAAAGAAGATAATCATCTGCTGAGAAAGAGAGAGCTCGGCAATGGCCACAGATAAAATTAAAGTTCTGAGAAATGGAGCCAAGAAGCAATGCAATGCGTACCAAAAAATCAGCGCGAATTGTGGGACCTGCAGAGAGAAAGAGAGAGAAGAACAAGAGAATTACGAGTTCTTATAGTGAGTCACCCAAAACAACATTTTTTTGCAAGTTTTTTCTTTTCTTTTCCCTAGCATTTTCACGAAGAATGAGGTCTTTGACATCATCTGTCTCGCCGTAGATCTTCTTCCATCTCTGGAACCCTGAGTTGTTTAAGTACCCCCTAACCACCTCCATGTCCCCACAGCCCACCTCCACGGCCTGGAGCTGCCGCCTCCTCTTTGGGTCCGTCAGCGTGAGCACAGCAGCCAATACAGCTACCGAGCTGCCACCAATGGTGGTGGTCGTCATGCCATCCACAGACGCAAAGTAAGCCGGTGCAGTGGGGATGGGCGGAATGGCGAACTGGGTGAATGTTCTCGACCTCGGTGTTGCCTTCGAGATCTTGATTGGGCTAGGATTCAGTGCAGTCTTGGAGTTGTTCGCACTGTGGAAGCAAATGGGGATTAAGGACACTGAGCAAGCCATTCTACTTATCTTCACCTGCCGATGCTCTGGTGAGTAAGTCTTAGATTGCAAGGTTCTCGATTAGGCCTTGAAATCGGTGTAAATCAACGAGATAGAGAGAGCTTAATTCTCTTCAGTGTCCATACCTTTTTTTTTTTTTTTCTTTTCTTTTTACTTTTTATGGGAAGGAATTGTTTTTTTTTTTTTTTTTTTTTTTTGGGGTCTTGACAGGAAAACAGAATGGCTCACTCACACTCGCAAATGGAAGGCCACATCAGCAAGGCTACAAAACTTGAGCTAGGGCTATAGTGGCGGCCCTCGTCATCCTAGCCTCAACCGGCAAGCGATGAGGGGCAAGGGCTGTGATCTCATAATGGCGCACTTGCACTCACACTCGCACATGCACACTCTTTGTGTTCACGTAATTTAGTGGGAAAATTTTTGGCCCCACTTGGCGATCAACATAAGAAAAGACGCAATATTTGACTTGTGACCTTGGAACAAAATTGGCATTTCCTAGTTTTCTCATTAACTAGCATCGTTTACATGCCCTGAAGCCGACGCATATGATCCTTTACACAATGTTCCAAATACCCAAAACCACGTGCCATTATCTGTGACTGGGATTCATATCTAGGATTGGAGCCTCGACCATTCGCCAAAGGGGCCAATAATGAAATAAACAGACAAAAAGATTAGAAACATAAATCAATTCTCTTTTCCTTTCAAGGTTTTTCAAAGCCAAATTAATTTAGGTTTTCAGAGATAATGACTGTCGTTATCTGTGACTAGGATTTATATCCAAGATTGGAGCCTCGACCATTTGCCAAAGGGGGCA